>NW_027287353.1:0-72621 GCF_022747635.1 Hetaerina americana | reverse complement strand
ATGTGAAAAATTAAATTTTCTAAAAATAAAATAAATGCCTTCTATACACCTCTAACATTCACTCTAAAAATGAAAATTGTTGCTTTTCGCAATATTTTTAGAAATTTGGCTCTTATAGTAACATTAACACTTGCGCTGAAGCATCTTTTATGCTCATTTATTGTCTTTCAGGATTTATTCTGGGTTTAATTTTGTTTATTTGATGAAAATGAACAACAATACACACCATGGAAACATTTTTGTTTGATTTGTGTCGAGTGAGATTTTCACCTAGAACCCAAAGGGTTCTAGGTGAAAGGGGGGTTTGGCACTTTTCACGGAAAAATGTGAAAAATTAAATTTTCTACAAATGAAATAAATGCCTTCTGTACACCTCAAACATTCACTCTAAAAATGAAAATTGTTGCTTTTTGCAATATTTTTAGAAATTTGGCTCTTATAGTAACATTAACACTTGCGCTGAAGCATCTTTTATGCTCATTTATTGTCTTTCAGGATTTATTCTGGGTTTAATTTTGTTTATTTGATGAAAATGAACAACAATACACACCATGGAAACATTTTTGTTTGATTTGTGTCGAGTGAGATTTTCACCTAGAACCCAAAGGGTTCTAGGTGAAAGGGGGGTTTGGCACTTTTCACGGAAAAATGTGAAAAATTAAATTTTCTACAAATGAAATAAATGCCTTCTGTACACCTCAAACATTCACTCTAAAAATGAAAATTGTTGCTTTTTTGCAATATTTTTAGAAATTTGGCTCTTATAGTAACATTAACACTTGCGCTGAATCATCTTTAATGCTCATTTCTTGTCTTTCTGGATTTATTCTGGGTTTAATTTTGTTTATTTGATGAAAATGAACAACAATACACACCATGGAAACATTTTTGTTTGATTTGTGTCGAGTGAGATTTTCACCTGGAACCCAAAGGGGGGGGCACTTTTCATGGAAAAATGAGAAAAATTAAATTTTCTAAAAATGAAATAAATGCCTTCTATACACCTCAAACATTCACTCCAAAAAAGAAGATTGTGGTTTTTTCGCAATATTTTTAGAAATTTGGGCTCTTATAGTAAGAATAACACTTGCGCTGAAGCATCTTTTATGCTCATTTCTTGTTTTTCCAGGATTTATTCTGGGTTTAATTTTGTTTATTTGATGAAAATGAACAACAATACACACCATGGAAACATTTTTGTTTGATTTGTGTCGAGTGAGATTTTCACCTAGAACCCAAAGGGGGGGGTATTGGCACTTTTCACGGAAAAATGTGAAAAATTAAATTTTCTAAAAATGAGATAAATGCCTTCTATACACCTCAAACATTCACCCTAAAAATGAAAATTGTTGCTTTTCGATATATTTATTGAAATTTGGCTCTTATAGTAACATTAACACTTGCGCTGAAGCATCTTTTATGCTCATTTCTTGTCTTTCAGGATTTATTCTGGGTTTAATTTTGTTTATTTGATGAAAATGAACAACAATACACACCATGGAAACATTTTTGTTTGATTTGTGTTTAGTGAGATTTTCACCTATAACCCAAAGGGGGGGGGGGTATTGACACTTTTCATGGAGAAATGAGAAAAATTAAATTTTCTAAAAATGAAATAAATGCCTTCTATACACCGCAAACATTCACTCTAAAAATGAAAATTGTTCTTTTCGCAATATTTTTAGAAATTTGGGCTCTTTTAGTAAGAATAACACTTGCGCTGAAGCATCTTTTATGCTCATTTCTTGTTTTTCAGGATTTATTCTGGGTTTAATTTTGTTTATTTGATGAAAATGAACAACAATACACACCATGGAAACATTTTTGTTTGATTTGTGTCGAGTAAGATTTTCACCTAGAACCCAAAGGGGGGGGGGGGTATTGGCACTTTTCACGGAAAAATGTGAAAAATTAAATTTTCTACAAATGAAATAAATGCCTTCTATACACCTCACACATTCACTCTAAAAATGATAATTGTTGCTTTTCGCAATATTTTTTGAAATTTGGCTCTTATAGTACGTTAACACTTGCGCTGAAGCATCTTTTATGCTCATTTCTTGTCTTTCAGGATTTATTCTGGGTTTAATTTTGTTTATTTGATGAAAATGAACAACAATACACACCATGGAAACATTTTTGTTTGATTTGTGTCGAGTGAGATTTTCACCTAGAACCCAAAGGGGGGGTTGGCACTTTTCATGGAAAAATGTGAAAAATTAAATATTCTAAAAATGAAATAAATGCCTTCTCTACACTTCAAACATTCACTCCAAAAAAGAAGATTGTGGTTTTTCGCAATATTTTTAGAAATTTGGGCTCTTATAGTAAGAATAACACTTGCGCTGAAGCATCTTTTATGCTCATTTCTTGTTTTTCAGGATTTATTCTGGGTTTAATTTTGTTTATTTGATGAAAATGAACAACAATACACACCATGGATACATTTTTGTTTGATTTGTGTCGAGTGAGATTTTCACCTAGAACCCTTAGGGGGGGGGTTTTGGCACTTTTCACGGAAAAATGTGAATAATTAAATTTTCTAAAAATGAAATAAATGCCTTCTATACACCTCAAACATTCACTCTAAAAATGAAAATTGTTGCTTTTCGCAATATTTTTAAAAATTTGGCTCTTGTAGTAACATTAACACTTGCGCTGAAGCATATTTTATGCTCATTTCTTGTCTTTCAGGATTTATTCTGGGTTTAAATTTGTTTATTTGATGAAAATGAACAACAATACACACCATGGAAACATTTTTGTTTGATTTGTTTCGAGTGTGATTCTCACCTAGAACCCAAAGGGGGGGGTATTGGCACTTTTCATGGAAAAATGTGAAGAATTAAATTTTCTAAAAATGAAATAAATGCCTTCTATACACCTCAAACATTCACTCCAAAACAGAAGATTGTGGTTTTTCGCAATATTTTTAGAAATTTGGGCTCTTATAGTAAGAATAACACTTGCGCTGAAGCATCTTTTATGCTCATTTCTTGTCTTCAGGATTTATTCTGGGTTTAATTTTGTTTATTTGATGAAAATGAACAACAATACACACCATGGAAAAATTTTTGATTGATTTGTGTCGAGTGAGATTTTCACCTGGAACCCAAAGGGGGGGGTATTGGCACTTTTCATGGAAAAATGTGAAGAATTAAATTTTCTAAAAATGAAATAAATGCCTTCTATACACCTCAAACATTCACTCTAAAACAGAAGATTGTGGTTTTTTCGCAATATTTTTAGAAATTTGGGCTCTTATAGTAAGAATAACACTTGCGCTGAAGCATCTTTTATGCTCATTTCTTGTCTTTCAGGATTTATTCTGGGTTTAATTTTGTTTATTTGATGAAAATGAACAACAATACACACCATGGAAACATTTTTGTTTGATTTGTGTTTAGTGAGATTTTCACCTAGAACCCAAAGGGGGGGGTATTGGCACTTTTCACGGAAAAATGTGAAAAATTAAATTTTCTAAAAATGAAATAAATGCCTTCTATACACCTCAAACATTCACTCTAAAACAGAAGATTGTGGTTTTTCGCAATATTTTTAGAAATTTGGGCTCTTATAGTAAGAATAACACTTGCGCTGAAGCATCTTTTATGCTCATTTCTTGTCTTTCAGGATTTATTCTGGGTTTAATTTTGTTTATTTGATGAAAATGAACAACAATACACACCATGGAAACATTTTTGTTTGATTTGTGTTTAGTGAGATTTTCACCTAGAACCCAAAGGGGGGGGGGGTATTGGCACTTTTCATGGAAAAATGTAAAAAATTAAATTTTCTAAAAATTAAATAAATACCTTCTATACACCTCAAACATTCACTCCAAAAAAGAAGATTGTGGTTTTTCGCAATATTTTTAGAAATTTGGGATCTTATAGTAGGAATACCACTTGCGCTGAAGCATCTTTTATGCTCATTTCTTGTCTTTCAGGATTTATTCTGGGTTTAATTTTGTTTATTTGATGAAAATGAACAACAATACACAACTTGGAAACATTTTTGTTTGATTTGTGTCGAGTGAGATTTTCACCTAGAACCCAAAGGGGGGGGTATTGGCACTTTTCATGGAAAAATGAGAAAAATTAAATTTTCTAAAAATGAAATAAAAGCCTTCTATACACCTCAAACATTCACTCTAAAAAAGAAGATTGTGGTTTTTCGCAATATTTTTAGAAATTTGGGCTCTAATTGTAACATGAACACTTGCGCTGAAGCATCTTTTATGCTCATTTCTTGTTTTTCAGGATTTATTCTGGGTTTAATTTTGTTTATTTGATGAAAATGAGCAACAATGCACACCATGGAAAAATTTTTGTTTGATTTGTGTCGAATGAGATTTTCACCTAGAACCCAAAGGAGGGGTTATTGGCACTTTTCATGGAGAAATGAGAAAAATTAAATTTTCTAAAAACGAAATAAATGCCTTCTATACACCGCAAACATTCACTCTAAAATAAAGATTGTGGTTTTTCGCAATATTTTTAGAAATTTGGGCTCTTATACTAAGAATAACACTTGCGCTGAAGCATCTTTTATGCTCATTTCTTGTCTTTCAGGATTTATTCTGGGTTTAATTTCGTTTATTTGATGAAAATGAACAACAATACACACCATGGAAACATTTTTGTTTGATTTGTGTCGAGTGAGATTATCACCTAGAACCCAAAGGGGGGGGGGGTATTGGCACTTTTCATGGAAAAATGTAAAAAATTAAATTTTCTAAAAATTAAATAAATGCCTTCTATACACCTCAAACATTCACTCCAAAAAAGAAGATTGTGGTTTTTCGCAATATTTTTAGAAATTTGGGATCTTATAGTAAGAATACCACTTGCGCTGAAGCATCTTTTATGCTCATTTCTTGTCTTTCAGGATTTATTCTGGGTTTAATTTTGTTTATTTGATGAAAATGAACAACAATACACACCATGGAAAAATTTTTGTTTGATTTGTGTCGAGTGAGATTTTCACCTAGAACCCAAAGGGGGGGGTATTGGCACTTTTCATGGAAAAATGTGAAGAATTAAATTTTCTAAAAATTAAAAAAATGCCTTCTATACACCTCAAACATTCACTCTAAAACAGAAGATTGTGGTTTTTCGCATTATTTTTAGAAATTTGGGCTCTTATGGTAAGAATAACACTTGCGCTGAAGCATCTTTTATGCTCATTTCTTGTCTTTCAGGATTTATTCTGGGTTTAATTTTGTTTATTTGATGAAAATGAACAACAATACACACCATGGAAACATTTTTGTTTGATTTGTGTTTAGTGAGATTTTCACCTAGAACCCAAAGGGGGGGGTATTGGCACTTTTCATGGAAAAATGTGAAGAATAAAATTTTCTAAAAATGAAATAAATGCCTTCTATACACCTCAAACATTCACTCTAAAACAGAAGATTGTGGTTTTTCGCAATATTTTTAGAAATTTGGGCTCTTTTAGTAACATTAACACTTGCGCTGAAGCATCTTTTATGCTCATTTATTGTCTTTCAGGATTTATTCTGGGTTTAATTTTGTTTATTTGATGAAAATGAACAACAATACACACCATGGAAACATTTTTGTTTGATTTGTGTCGAGTGCGATTTTCACCTAGAACCCAAAGGGTTCTAGGTGAAAGGGGGGTTTGGCACTTTTCACGGAAAAATGTGAAAAATTAAATTTTCTACAAATGAAATAAATGCCTTCTGTACACCTCAAACATTCACTCTAAAAATGAAAATTGTTGCTTTTCGATATATTTATAGAAATTTGGCTCTTATAGTAACATTAACACTTGCGCTGAAGCATCTTTTATGCTCATTTCTTGTCTTTCAGGATTTATTCTGGGTTTAATTTTGTTTATTTGATGAAAATGAACAACAATACACACCATGGAAAAATTTTTGTTTGATTTGTGTCGAGTGAGATTTTCACCTAGAACCCAAAGGGGGGGGTATTGGCACTTTTCATGGAAAAATGTGAAGAATTAAATTTTCTAAAAATTAAATAAATGCCTTCTATACACCTCAAACATTCACTCTAAAACAGAAGATTGTGGTTTTTCGCATTATTTTTAGAAATTTGGGCTCTTATAGTAAGAATAACACTTGCGCTGAAGCATCTTTTATGCTCATTTCTTGTCTTTCAGGATTTATTCTGGGTTTAATTTTGTTTATTTGATGAAAATGAACAACAATACACACCATGGAAACATTTTTGTTTGATTTGTGTTTAGTGAGATTTTCACCTAGAACCCAAAGGGGGGGATATTGGCACTTTTCATGGAAAAATGTAAAAAATTAAATTTTCTAAAAATTAAATAAATGCCTTCTATACACCTCAAACATTCACTCCAAAAAAGAAGATTGTGGTTTTTCGCAATATTTTTAGAAATTTGGGATCTTATAGTAAGAATACCACTTGCGCTGAAGCATCTTTTATGCTCATTTCTTGTCTTTCAGGATTTATTCTGGGTTTAATTTTGTTTATTTGATGAAAATGAACAACAATACACACCATGGAAACATTTTTGTTTGATTTGTGTCGAGTGAGATTTTCACCTAGAACCCAAAGGGGGGGTTGGCACTTTTCATGGAAAAAAGTGAAAAATTAAATATTCTAAAAATGAAATAAATGCCTTCTCTACACTTCAAACATTCACTCCAAAAAAAGAAGATTGTGGTTTTTCTCAATATTTTTAGAAATTTGGGCTCTTATAGTAAGAATAACACTTGCGCTGAAGCATCTTTTATGCTCATTTCTTGTTTTTCAGGATTTATTCTGGGTTTAATTTTGTTTATTTGATGAAAATGAACAACAATACACACCATGGAAACATTTTTGTTTGATTTGTGTCGAGTGAGATTTTCACCTAGAACCCATAGGGGGGGGGTTTTGGCACTTTTCACGGAAAAATGTGAATAATTAAATTTTCTAAAAATGAAATAAATGCCTTCTATACACCTCAAACATTCACTCTAAAAATGAAAATTGTTGCTTTTCGCAATATTTTTAAAAATTTGGCTCTTGTAGTAACATTAACACTTGCGCTGAAGCATATTTTATGCTCATTTCTTGTCTTTCAGGATTTATTCTGGGTTTAAATTTGTTTATTTGATGAAAATGAACAACAATACACACCATGGAAACATTTTTGTTTGATTTGTTTCGAGTGTGATTCTCACCTAGAACCCAAAGGGGGGGGTATTGGCACTTTTCATGGAAAAATGTGAAATATTAAATTTTATAAAAATGAAATAAATGCCTTCTATACACCTCAAACATTCACTCCAAAACAGAAGATTGTGGTTTTTCGCAATATTTTTAGAAATTTGGGCTCTTATAGTAAGAATAACACTTGCGCTGAAGCATCTTTTATGCTCATTTCTTGTCTTCAGGATTTATTCTGGGTTTAATTTTGTTTATTTGATGAAAATGAACAACAATACACACCATGGAAAAATTTTTGTTTGATTTGTGTCGAGTGAGATTTTCACCTGGAACCCAAAGGGGGGGGTATTGGCACTTTTCATGGAAAAATGTGAAGAATTAAATTTTCTAAAAATGAAATAAATGCCTTCTATACACCTCAAACATTCACTCTAAAACAGAAGATTGTGGTTTTTCGCAATATTTTTAGAAATTTGGGCTCTTATAGTAGGAATAACACTTGCGCTGAAGCATCTTTTATGCTCATTTCTTGTCTTTCAGGATTTATTCTGGGTTTAATTTTGTTTATTTGATGAAAATGAACAACAATACACACCATGGAAACATTTTTGTTTGATTTGTGTTTAGTGAGATTTTCACCTAGAACCCAAAGGGGGGGGTATTGGCACTTTTCACGGAAAAATGTGAAAAATTAAATTTTCTAAAAATGAAATAAATGCCTTCTATACACCTCAAACATTCACTCTAAAACAGAAGATTGTGGTTTTTCGCAATATTTTTAGAAATTTGGGCTCTTATAGTAAGAATAACACTTGCGCTGAAGCATCTTTTATGCTCATTTCTTGTCTTTCAGGATTTATTCTGGGTTTAATTTTGTTTATTTGATGAAAATGAACAACAATACACACCATGGAAACATTTTTGTTTGATTTGTGTTTAGTGAGATTTTCACCTAGAACCCAAAGGGTTCTAGGTAAAGGGGGGTTTGGCACTTTTCACGGAAAAATGTGAAAAATTAAATTTTCTACAAATGAAATAAATGCCTTCTGTACACCTCAAACATTCACTCTAAAAATGATAATTGTTGCTTTTCGCAATATTTTTAGAAATTTGGCTCTTATAGTAACATTAACACTTGCGCAGAATCATCTTTAATGCTCATTTCTTGTCTTTCTGGATTTATTCTGGGTTTAATTTTGTTTATTTGATGAAAATGAACAACAATACACACCATGGAAACATTTTTGTTTGATTTGTGTCGAGTGAGATTTTCACCTAGAACCCAAAGGGGGGGTATTGGCACTTTTCACGGAAAAATGTGAAAAATTAAATTTTCTAAAAATGAAATAAATGCCTTCTATACACCTCAAACATTCACTCTAAAAATGAAAATTGTTGCTTTTCGATATATTTATAGAAATTTGGCTCTTATAGTAACATTAACACTTGCGCTGAAGCATCTTTTATGCTCATTTCTTGTCTTTTAGGATTTATTCTGGGTTTAATTTTGTTTATTTGATGAAAATGAACAACAATACACACCATGGAAACATTTTTGTTTGATTTGTGACGAGTGAGATTTTCACCTAGAACCCAAAGGGGGGGGTATTGGCACTTTTCATGGAAAAATGTGAAAAATTAAATTTTCTAAAAATGAAATAAATGCCTTCTATACACCTCAAACATTCACTCTAAAACAGAAGATTGTGGTTTTTCGCAATATTTTTAGAAATTTGGGCTCTAATAGCAAGAATAACACTATCGCTGAAGCATCTTTTATGCTCATTTCTTGTTTTTCAGGATTTATTCTGGGTTTAATTTTGTTTATTTGATGAAAATGAACAACAATACACACCATGGAAACATTTTTGTTTGATTTGTGTCGAGTAAGATTTTCACCTAGAACCCAAAGGGGGGGGTATTGGCACTTTTCACGGAAAAATGTGAAAAATTAAATTTTCTACAAATGAAATAAATGCCTTCTATACACCTCACACATTCACTCTAAAAATGATAATTGTTGCTTTTCGCAATATTTTTAGAAATTTGGCTCTTATAGTAACATTAACACTTGCGCTGAAGCATCTTTTATGCTCATTTCTTGTCTTTCAGGATTTATTCTGGGTTTAATTTTGTTTATTTGATGAAAATGAACAACAATACACACCATGGAAACATTTTTGTTTGATTTGTGTCGAGTGAGATTTTCACCTAGAACCCAAAGGGGGGGTTGGCACTTTTCATGGAAAAATGTGAAAAATTAAATATTCTAAAAATGAAATAAATGCCTTCTCTACACTTCAAACATTCACTCCAAAAAAGAAGATTGTGGTTTTTCGCAATATTTTTAGAAATTTGGGCTCTTATAGTAAGAATAACACTTGCGCTGAAGCATCTTTTATGCTCATTTCTTGTTTTTCAGGATTTATTCTGGGTTTAATTTTGTTTATTTGATGAAAATGAACAACAATACACACCATGGAAACATTTTTGTTTGATTTGTGTCGAGTGAGATTTTCACCTAGAACCCATAGGGGGGGGGGTTTTGGCACTTTTCTCGGAAAAATGTGAATAATTAAATTTTCTAAAAATGAAATAAATGCCTTCTATACACCTCAAACATTCACTCTAAAAATGAAAATTGTTGCTTTTCGCAATATTTTTAGAAATTTGGCTCTTGTAGTAACATTAACACTTGCGCTGAAGCATATTTTATGCTCATTTCTTGTCTTTCAGGATTTATTCTGGGTTTAAATTTGTTTATTTGATGAAAATGAACAACAATACACACCATGGAAACATTTTTGTTTGATTTGTTTCGAGTGTGATTCTCACCTAGAACCCAAAGGGGGGGGTATTGGCACTTTTCATGGAAAAATGTGAAATATTAAATTTTCTAAAAATGAAATAAATGCCTTCTATACACCTCAAACATTCACTCCAAAACAGAAGATTGTGGTTTTTCGCAATATTTTTAGAAATTTGGGCTCTTATAGTAAGAATAACACTTGCGCTGAAGCATCTCTTATGCTCATTTCTTGTCTTCAGGATTTATTCTGGGTTTAATTTTGTTTATTTGATGAAAATGAACAACAATACACACCATGGAAAAATTTTTGTTTGATTTGTGTCGAGTGAGATTTTCACCTGGAACCCAAAGGGGGGGGTATTGGCACTTTTCATGGAAAAATGTGAAGAATTAAATTTTCTAAAAATGAAATAAATGCCTTCTATACACCTCAAACATTCACTCTAAAACAGAAGATTGTGGTTTTTCGCAATATTTTTAGAAATTTGGGCTCTTATAGCAAGAATAAAACTCTCGCGCTGAAGCATCTTTTATGCTCATTTCTTTTTTTTCAGGATTTATTCTGGGTTTAATTTTGTTTATTTGATGAAAATGAACAACAATACACACCATGGAAACATTTTTGTTTGATTTGTGTTTCGTGAGATTTTCACCTAGAACCCAAAGGGGGGGGTATTGGCACTTTTCACGGAAAAATGTGAAAGATTAAATTTTCTAAAAATAAAATAAATGCCTTCTATACACCTCAAACATTCACTCTAAAACAGAAGATTGTGGTTTTTCGCAATATTTTTAGAAATTTGGGCTCTTATAGTAAGAATAACACTTGCGCTGAAGCATCTTTTATGCTCATTTCTTGTCTTTCAGGATTTATTCTGGGTTTAATTTTGTTTATTTGATGAAAATGAACAACAATACACACCATGGAAACATTTTTGTTTGATTTGTGTTTAGTGAGATTTTCACCTAGAACCCAAAGGGTTCTAGGTAAAGGGGGGTTTGGCACTTTTCACGGAAAAATGTGAAAAATTAAATTTTCTACAAATGAAATAAATGCCTTCTGTACACCTCAAACATTCACTCTAAAAATGAAAATTGTTGCTTTTCCCAATATTTTTAGAAATTTGGCTCTTATAGTAACATTAACACTTGCGCTGAATCATCTTTAATGCTCATTTCTTGTCTTTCTGGATTTATTCTGGGTTTAATTTTGTTTATTTGATGAAAATGAACAACAATACACACCATGGAAACATTTTTGTTTGATTTGTGTCGAGTGAGATTTTCACCTAGAACCCAAAGGGGGGGGGGCTTTTCATGGAAAAATGAGAAAAATTAAATTTTCTAAAAATGAAATAAATGCCTTCTATACACCTCAAACATTCACTCCAAAAAAGAAGATTGTGGTTTTTCGCAATATTTTTAGAAATTTGGGCTCTTATAGTAAGAATAACACTTGCGCTGAAGCATCTTTTATGCTCATTTCTTGTCTTTCAGGATTTATTCTGGGTTTAATTTTGTTTATTTGATGAAAATGAACAACAATACACACCATGGAAACATTTTTGTTTGATTTGTGTCGAGTGAGATTTTCACCTAGAACCCAAAGGGGGGGGTATTGGCACTTTTCACGGAAAAATGTGAAAAATTAAATTTTCTAAAAATGAAATAAATGCCTTCTATACACCTCAAACATTCACTCTAAAAATGAAAATTGTTGCTTTTCGATATATTTATAGAAATTTGGCTCTTATAGTAACATTAACACTTGCGCTGAAGCATCTTTTATGCTCATTTCTTGTCTTTTAGGATTTATTCTGGGTTTAATTTTGTTTATTTGATGAAAATGAACAACAATACACACCATGGAAACATTTTTGTTTGATTTGTGTCGAGTGAGATTTTCACCTATAACCCAAAGGGGGGGTATTGACACTTTTCATGCAGAAATGAGAAAAATTAAATTTTCTAAAAATGAAATAAATGCCTTCTATACACCGCAAACATTCACTCTAAAATAAAGATTGTGGTTTTTCGCAATATTTTTAGAAATTTGGGCTCTTTTAGTAAGAATAACACTTGCGCTGAAGCGTCTTTTATGCTCATTTCTTGTTTTTCAGGATTTATTCTGGGTTTAATTTTGTTTATTTGATGAAAATGAACAACAATACACACCATGGAAACATTTTTGTTTGATTTGTGTCGAGTGAGATTTTCACCTAGAACCCAAAGGGGGGGGTATTGGCACTTTTCACGGAAAAATATGAAAAATTAAATTTTCTAAAAATGAAATAAATGCCTTCTATACACCTCAAACATTCACTCTAAAAATGAAAATTGTTCTTTTCGCAATATTTTTAGAAATTTGGCTCTTATAGTAACATTAACACTTGCGCTGAAGCATCTTTTATGCTCATTTCTTGTCTTTCAGGATTTATTCTGGGTTTAATTTTGTTTATTTGATGAAAATGAACAACAATACACACCATGGAAACATTTTTGTTTGATTTGTGTCGAGTAAGATTTTCACCTAGAACCCAAAGGGGGGGGTATTGGCACTTTTCACGGAAAAATGTGAAAAATTAAATTTTCTACAAATGAAATAAATGCCTTCTATACACCTCACACATTCACTCTAAAAATGATAATTGTTGCTTTTCGCAATATTTTTAGAAATTTGGCTCTTATAGTAACATTAACACTTGTGCTGAAGCATCTTTTATGCTCATTTCTTGTCTTTCAGGATTTATTCTGGGTTTAATTTTGTTTATTTGATGAAAATGAACAACAATACACACCATGGAAACATTTTTGTTTGATTTGTGCGAGTGAGATTTTCACCTAGAACCCAAAGGGGGGGGTATTGACACTTTTCATGCAGAAATGAGAAAAATTAAATTTTCTAAAAATGAAATAAATGCCTTCTATACACCGCAAACATTCACTCTAAAATAAAGATTGTGGTTTTTCGCAATATTTTTAGAAATTTGGGCTCTTTTAGTAAGAATAACACTTGCGCTGAAGCATCTTTTATGCTCATTTCTTGTTTTTCAGGATTTATTCTGGGTTTAATTTTGTTTATTTGATGAAAATGAACAACAATACACACCATGGAAACATTTTTGTTTGATTTGTGTCGAGTGAGATTTTCACCTAGAACCCAAAGGGGGGGGTATTGGCACTTTTCACGGAAAAATATGAAAAATTAAATTTTCTAAAAATGAAATAAATGCCTTCTATACACCTCAAACATTCACTCTAAAAATGAAAATTGTTCTTTTCGCAATATTTTTAGAAATTTGGCTCTTATAGTAACATTAACACTTGCGCTGAAGCATCTTTTATGCTCATTTCTTGTCTTTCAGGATTTATTCTGGGTTTAATTTTGTTTATTTGATGAAAATGAACAACAATACACACCATGGAAACATTTTTGTTTGATTTGTGTCGAGTAAGATTTTCACCTAGAACCCAAAGGGGGGGGTATTGGCACTTTTCACGGAAAAATGTGAAAAATTAAATTTTCTACAAATGAAATAAATGCCTTCTATACACCTCACACATTCACTCTAAAAATGATAATTGTTGCTTTTCGCAATATTTTTAGAAATTTGGCTCTTATAGTAACATTAACACTTGCGCTGAAGCATCTTTTATGCTCATTTCTTGTCTTTCAGGATTTATTCTGGGTTTAATTTTGTTTATTTGATGAAAATGAACAACAATACACACCATGGAAACATTTTTGTTTGATTTGTGACGAGTGAGATTTTCACCTAGAACCCAAAGGGGGGGGTATTGGCACTTTTCATGGAAAAATGTGAAAAATTAAATTTTCTAAAAATGAAATAAAACCCTTCTATACACCTCAAACATTCACTCTAAAACAGAAGATTGTGGTTTTTCGCAATATTTTTAGAAATTCGGGCTCTAATAGCAAGAATAACACTATCGCTGAAGCATCTTTTATGCTCATTTCTTGTTTTTCAGGATTTATTCTGGGTTTAATTTTGTTTATTTGATGAAAATGAACAACAATACACACCATGGAAACATTTTTGTTTGATTTGTGTCGCGTGAGATTTTCACCTATAACCCAAAGGGGGGGGGGGTATTGAAACTTTTCATGGAGAAATGAGAAAAATTAAATTTTCTAAAAATGAAATAAATGCCTTCTATACACCGCAAACATTCACTCTAAAATAAAGATTGTGGTTTTTCGCAATATTTTTAGAAATTTGGGCTCTTTTAGTAAGAATAACACTTGCGCTGAAGCATCTTTTATGCTCATTTCTTGTTTTTCAGGATTTATTCTGGGTTTAATTTTGTTTATTTGATGAAAATGAACAACAATACACACCATGGAAACATTTTTGTTTGATTTGTGTTTAGTGAGATTTTCACCTAGAACCCAAAGGGTTCTAGGTAAAGGGGGGTTTGGCACTTTTCACGGAAAAATGTGAAAAATTAAATTTTCTACAAATGAAATAAATGCCTTCTGTACACCTCAAACATTCACTCTAAAAATGAAAATTGTTGCTTTTCCCAATATTTTTAGAAATTTGGCTCTTATAGTAACATTAACACTTGCGCTGAATCATCTTTAATGCTCATTTCTTGTCTTTCTGGATTTATTCTGGGTTTAATTTTGTTTATTTGATGAAAATGAACAACAATACACACCATGGAAACATTTTTGTTTGATTTGTGTCGAGTGAGATTTTCACCTAGAACCCAAAGGGGGGGGCACTTTTCATGGAAAAATGAGAAAAATTAAATTTTCTAAAAATGAAATAAATGCCTTCTATACACCTCAAACATTCACTCCAAAAAAGAAGATTGTGGTTTTTCGCAATATTTTTAGAAATTTGGGCTTTTATAGTAAGAATAACACTTGCGCTGAAGCATCTTTTATGCTCATTTCTTGTCTTTCAGGATTTATTCTGGGTTTAATTTTGTTTATTTGATGAAAATGAACAACAATACACACCATGGAAACATTTTTGTTTGATTTGTGTCGAGTGAGATTTTCACCTAGAACCCAAAGGGGGGGGTATTGGCACTTTTCACGGAAAAATGTGAAAAATTAAATTTTCTAAAAATGAAATAAATGCCTTCTATACACCTCAAACATTCACTCTAAAAATGAAAATTGTTGCTTTTCGATATATTTATAGAAATTTGGCTCTTATAGTAACATTAACACTTGCGCTGAAGCATCTTTTATGCTCATTTCTTGTCTTTTAGGATGTATTCTGGGTTTAATTTTGTTTATTTGATGAAAATGAACAACAATACACACCATGGAAACATTTTTGTTTGATTTGTGTCGAGTGAGATTTTCACCTATAACCCAAAGGGGGGGGGGTATTGACACTTTTCATGCAGAAATGAGAAAAATTAAATTTTCTAAAAATGAAATAAATGCCTTCTATACACCGCAAACATTCACTCTAAAATAAAGATTGTGGTTTTTCGCAATATTTTTAGAAATTTGGGCTCTTTTAGTAAGAATAACACTTGCGCTGAAGCGTCTTTTATGCTCATTTCTTGTTTTTCAGGATTTATTCTGGGTTTAATTTTGTTTATTTGATGAAAATGAACAACAATACACACCATGGAAACATTTTTGTTTGATTTGTGTCGAGTGAGATTTTCACCTAGAACCCAAAGGGGGGGGTATTGGCACTTTTCACGGAAAAATATGAAAAATTAAATTTTCTAAAAATGAAATAAATGCCTTCTATACACCTCAAACATTCACTCTAAAAATGAAAATTGTTCTTTTCGCAATATTTTTAGAAATTTGGCTCTTATAGTAACATTAACACTTGCGCTGAAGCATCTTTTATGCTCATTTCTTGTCTTTCAGGATTTATTCTGGGTTTAATTTTGTTTATTTGATGAAAATGAACAACAATACACACCATGGAAACATTTTTGTTTGATTTGTGTCGAGTAAGATTTTCACCTAGAACCCAAAGGGGGGGTTATTGGCACTTTTCACGGAAAAATGTGAAAAATTAAATTTTCTACAAATGAAATAAATGCCTTCTATACACCTCACACATTCACTCTAAAAATGATAATTGTTGCTTTTCGCAATATTTTTAGAAATTTGGCTCTTATAGTAACATTAACACTTGCGCTGAAGCATCTTTTATGCTCATTTCTTGTCTTTCAGGATTTATTCTGGGTTTAATTTTGTTTATTTGATGAAAATGAACAACAATACACACCATGGAAACATTTTTGTTTGATTTGTGACGAGTGAGATTTTCACCTAGAACCCAAAGGGGGGGGTATTGGCACTTTTCACGGAAAAATATGAAAAATTAAATTTTCTAAAAATGAAATAAATGCCTTCTATACACCTCAAACATTCACTCTAAAAATGAAAATTGTTCTTTTCGCAATATTTTTAGAAATTTGGCTCTTATAGTAACATTAACACTTGCGCTGAAGCATCTTTTATGCTCATTTCTTGTCTTTCAGGATTTATTCTGGGTTTAATTTTGTTTATTTGATGAAAATGAACAACAATACACACCATGGAAACATTTTTGTTTGATTTGTGTCGAGTAAGATTTTCACCTAGAACCCAAAGGGGGGGGTATTGGCACTTTTCACGGAAAAATGTGAAAAATTAAATTTTCTACAAATGAAATAAATGCCTTCTATACACCTCACACATTCACTCTAAAAATGATAATTGTTGCTTTTCGCAATATTTTTAGAAATTTGGCTCTTATAGTAACATTAACACTTGCGCTGAAGCATCTTTTATGCTCATTTCTTGTCTTTCAGGATTTATTCTGGGTTTAATTTTGTTTATTTGATGAAAATGAACAACAATACACACCATGGAAACATTTTTGTTTGATTTGTGACGAGTGAGATTTTCACCTAGAACCCAAAGGGGGGGGTATTGGCACTTTTCATGGAAAAATGTGAAAAATTAAATTTTCTAAAAATGAAATAAAACCCTTCTATACACCTCAAACATTCACTCTAAAACAGAAGATTGTGGTTTTTCGCAATATTTTTAGAAATTCGGGCTCTAATAGCAAGAATAACACTATCGCTGAAGCATCTTTTATGCTCATTTCTTGTTTTTCAGGATTTATTCTGGGTTTAATTTTGTTTATTTGATGAAAATGAACAACAATACACACCATGGAAACATTTTTGTTTGATTTGTGTCGCGTGAGATTTTCACCTATAACCCAAAGGGGGGGGGGGTATTGAAACTTTTCATGGAGAAATGAGAAAAATTAAATTTTCTAAAAATGAAATAAATGCCTTCTATACACCGCAAACATTCACTCTAAAATAAAGATTGTGGTTTTTCGCAATATTTTTAGAAATTTGGGCTCTTTTAGTAAGAATAACACTTGCGCTGAAGCATCTTTTATGCTCATTTCTTGTTTTTCAGGATTTATTCTGGGTTTAATTTTGTTTATTTGATGAAAATGTACAACAATACACACCATGGAAACATTTTTGTTTGATTTGTGTTTAGTGAGATTTTCACCTAGAACCCAAAGGGTTCTAGGTAAAGGGGGGTTTGGCACTTTTCACGGAAAAATGTGAAAAATTAAATTTTCTACAAATGAAATAAATGCCTTCTGTACACCTCAAACATTCACTCTAAAAATGAAAATTGTTGCTTTTCCCAATATTTTTAGAAATTTGGCTCTTATAGTAACATTAACACTTGCGCTGAATCATCTTTAATGCTCATTTCTTGTCTTTCTGGATTTATTCTGGGTTTAATTTTGTTTATTTGATGAAAATGAACAACAATACACACCATGGAAACATTTTTGTTTGATTTGTGTCGAGTGAGATTTTCACCTAGAACCCAAAGGGGGGGGCACTTTTCATGGAAAAATGAGAAAAATTAAATTTTCTAAAAATGAAATAAATGCCTTCTATACACCTCAAACATTCACTCCAAAAAAGAAGATTGTGGTTTTTCGCAATATTTTTAGAAATTTGGGCTTTTATAGTAAGAATAACACTTGCGCTGAAGCATCTTTTATGCTCATTTCTTGTCTTTCAGGATTTATTCTGGGTTTAATTTTGTTTATTTGATGAAAATGAACAACAATACACACCATGGAAACATTTTTGTTTGATTTGTGTCGAGTGAGATTTTCACCTAGAACCCAAAGGGGGGGGTATTGGCACTTTTCACGGAAAAATGTGAAAAATTAAATTTTCTAAAAATGAAATAAATGCCTTCTATACACCTCAAACATTCACTCTAAAAATGAAAATTGTTGCTTTTCGATATATTTATAGAAATTTGGCTCTTATAGTAACATTAACACTTGCGCTGAAGCATCTTTTATGCTCATTTCTTGTCTTTTAGGATGTATTCTGGGTTTAATTTTGTTTATTTGATGAAAATGAACAACAATACACACCATGGAAACATTTTTGTTTGATTTGTGTCGAGTGAGATTTTCACCTATAACCCAAAGGGGGGGGGGTATTGACACTTTTCATGCAGAAATGAGAAAAATTAAATTTTCTAAAAATGAAATAAATGCCTTCTATACACCGCAAACATTCACTCTAAAATAAAGATTGTGGTTTTTCGCAATATTTTTAGAAATTTGGGCTCTTTTAGTAAGAATAACACTTGCGCTGAAGCGTCTTTTATGCTCATTTCTTGTTTTTCAGGATTTATTCTGGGTTTAATTTTGTTTATTTGATGAAAATGAACAACAATACACACCATGGAAACATTTTTGTTTGATTTGTGTCGAGTGAGATTTTCACCTAGAACCCAAAGGGGGGGGTATTGGCACTTTTCACGGAAAAATATGAAAAATTAAATTTTCTAAAAATGAAATAAATGCCTTCTATACACCTCAAACATTCACTCTAAAAATGAAAATTGTTCTTTTCGCAATATTTTTAGAAATTTGGCTCTTATAGTAACATTAACACTTGCGCTGAAGCATCTTTTATGCTCATTTCTTGTCTTTCAGGATTTATTCTGGGTTTAATTTTGTTTATTTGATGAAAATGAACAACAATACACACCATGGAAACATTTTTGTTTGATTTGTGTCGAGTAAGATTTTCACCTAGAACCCAAAGGGGGGGTTATTGGCACTTTTCACGGAAAAATGTGAAAAATTAAATTTTCTACAAATGAAATAAATGCCTTCTATACACCTCACACATTCACTCTAAAAATGATAATTGTTGCTTTTCGCAATATTTTTAGAAATTTGGCTCTTATAGTAACATTAACACTTGCGCTGAAGCATCTTTTATGCTCATTTCTTGTCTTTCAGGATTTATTCTGGGTTTAATTTTGTTTATTTGATGAAAATGAACAACAATACACACCATGGAAACATTTTTGTTTGATTTGTGACGAGTGAGATTTTCACCTAGAACCCAAAGGGGGGGGTATTGACACTTTTCATGCAGAAATGAGAAAAATTAAATTTTCTAAAAATGAAATAAATGCCTTCTATACACCGCAAACATTCACTCTAAAATAAAGATTGTGGTTTTTCGCAATATTTTTAGAAATTTGGGCTCTTTTAGTAAGAATAACACTTGCGCTGAAGCATCTTTTATGCTCATTTCTTGTCTTTCAGGATTTATTCTGGGTTTAATTTTGTTTATTTGATGAAAATGAACAACAATACACAACTTGGAAACATTTTTGTTTGATTTGTGTCGAGTGAGATTTTCACCTAGAACCCAAAGGGGGGGGTATTGGCACTTTTCACGGAAAAATATGAAAAATTAAATTTTCTAAAAATGAAATAAATGCCTTCTATACACCTCAAACATTCACTCTAAAAATGAAAATTGTTCTTTTCGCAATATTTTTAGAAATTTGGCTCTTATAGTAACATTAACACTTGCGCTGAAGCATCTTTTATGCTCATTTCTTGTCTTTCAGGATTTATTCTGGGTTTAATTTTGTTTATTTGATGAAAATGAACAACAATACACACCATGGAAACATTTTTGTTTGATTTGTGTCGAGTAAGATTTTCACCTAGAACCCAAAGGGGGGGGTATTGGCACTTTTCACGGAAAAATGTGAAAAATTAAATTTTCTACAAATGAAATAAATGCCTTCTATACACCTCACACATTCACTCTAAAAATGATAATTGTTGCTTTTCGCAATATTTTTAGAAATTTGGCTCTTATAGTAACATTAACACTTGCGCTGAAGCATCTTTTATGCTCATTTCTTGTCTTTCAGGATTTATTCTGGGTTTAATTTTGTTTATTTGATGAAAATGAACAACAATACACACCATGGAAACATTTTTGTTTGATTTGTGACGAGTGAGATTTTCACCTAGAACCCAAAGGGGGGGGTATTGGCACTTTTCATGGAAAAATGTGAAAAATTAAATTTTCTAAAAATGAAATAAAACCCTTCTATACACCTCAAACATTCACTCTAAAACAGAAGATTGTGGTTTTTCGCAATATTTTTAGAAATTCGGGCTCTAATAGCAAGAATAACACTATCGCTGAAGCATCTTTTATGCTCATTTCTTGTTTTTCAGGATTTATTCTGGGTTTAATTTTGTTTATTTGATGAAAATGAACAACAATACACACCATGGAAACATTTTTGTTTGATTTGTGTCGAGTTAGATTTTCACCTAGAACCCAAAGGGGGGGGGGGCATTGGCACTTTTCATGGAGAAATGTGAAAAATTAAATTTTCTACAAATGAAATAAATGCCTTCTATACACCTCAAACATTCACTCTAAAAATGAAAATTGTTGCTTTTCGCAATATTTTTAGAAATTTGGCTCTTATAGTAACATTAACACTTGCGCTGAAGCATCTTTTATGCTCATTTCTTGTCTTTCAGGATTTATTCTGGGTTTAATTTTGTTTATTTGATGAAAATGAACAACAATACACACCATGGAAACATTTTTGTTTGATTTGTGTCGAGTGAGATTTTCACCTATAACCCAAAGGGGGGGGGGGTATTGACACTTTTCATGGAGAAATGAGATAAAATTAAATTTTCTAAAAATGAAATAAATGCCTTCTATACACCGCAAACATTCACTCTAAAATAAAGATTGTGGTTTTTCGCAATATTTTTAGAAATTTGGGCTCTTTTAGTAAGAATAACACTTGCGCTGAAGCATCTTTTATGCTCATTTCTTGTTTTTCAGGATTTATTCTGGGTTTAATTTTGTTTATTTGATGAAAATGAACAACAATACACACCATGGAAACATTTTTGTTTGATTTGTGTCGAGTGAGATTTTCACCTAGAACCCAAAGCGGGGGGTATTGGCACTTTTCACGGAAAAATGTGAAAAATTAAATTTTCTACAAATGAAATAAATGCCTTCTATACACCTCAAACATTCACTCTAAAAATGAAAATTGTTGCTTTTCGCAATATTTTTAGAAATTTGGCTCTTATGGTAACATTAACACTTGCGCTGAAGCATCTTTTATGCTCATATCTTATCTTTCAAGATTTATTCTGGGTTTAATTTCATTTATTTGATGAAAATGAACAAGAATACACACCATGGAAACATTTTTGTTTGATTTGTGTCGAGTGAGATTTTCACCTAGAACCCAAAGGGGGGGGTATTGGCACTTTTCACGGAAAAATGTGAAAAATTAAATTTTCTAAAAATGTAATAAATGCCTTCTATACACCTGAAACATTCACTCTAAAAATGAAAATTGTTGCTTTTCGCAATATTTTTAGAAATTTGGCTCTTATAGTAAGAATAACACTTGCGCTGAAGCATCTTTTATGCTCATTTCTTGTCTTTCAGGATTTATTCTGGGTTTAATTTTGTTTATTTGATGAAAATGAACAACAATACACACCATGGAAACATTTTTGTTTGATTTGTGTCGAGTGAGATTTTCACCTATAACCCAAAGGGGGGGGGGGTATTGACACTTTTCATGGAGAAATGAGAAAAATTAAATTTTCTAAAAATGAAATAAATGCCTTCTATACACCGCAAACATTCACTCTAAAATAAAGATTGTGGTTTTTCGCAATATTTTTAGAAATTTGGGCTCTTTTAGTAAGAATAACACTTGCGCTGAAGCATCTTTTATGCTCATTTCTTGTTTTTCAGGATTTATTCTGGGTTTAATTTTGTTTATTTGATGAAAATGAACAACAATACACACCATGGAAACATTTTTGTTTGATTTGTGTCGAGTGATATTTTCACCTAGAACCCAAAGGGGGGGGTATTGGCACTTTTCACGGAAAAATATGAAAAATTAAATTTTCTAAAAATGAAATAAATGCCTTCTATACACCTCAAACATTCACTCTAAAAATGAAAATTGTTCCTTTTCGCAATATTTTTAGAAATTTGGCTCTTATAGTAACATTAACACTTGCGCTGAAGCATCTTTTATGCTCATTTCTTGTCTTTCAGGATTTATTCTGGGTTTAATTTTGTTTATTTGATGAAAATGAACAACAATACACACCATGGAAACATTTTTGTTTGAATTAGGTCGAGTGAGATTTTCACCTAGAACCCAAAGGGAGGGGTATTGGCCCTTTTCATGGAAAAATGTGAAAAATTAAATTTTCTAAAAATGAAATAAATGCCTTCTATACACCTCAAACATTTACTCCAAAAAAGAAGATTGTGGTTTTTCGCAATATTTTTAGAAATTTGGGCTCTTATAGTAAGAATAACACTTGCGCTGAAGCATCTTTTATGCTCATTTCTAGTTTTTCAGGTTCTATTCTGGGTTTAAATTTGTTTATTTGATGAAAATGAACAACAATACACACCATGGAAACATTTTTCTTTGATTTGTGTCGAGTGTGATTTTCACCTAGAACCTAAAGGGGGGGGCACTTTAATGGCAGTTTTCATGTAAAAATGTGAAATATTAAATTTTCTAAAAATGAAATAAATGCCTTCTATACACCTCAAACATTCACTCTAAAACAGAAGATTGTGGTTTTTCGCAATATTTTTAGAAATTTGGGCTCTTATAGTAAGAATAACACTTGCGCTGAAGCATCTTTTATGCTCATTTCTTGTCTTTCAGGATTTATTCTGGGTTTAATTTTGTTTATTTGATGAAAATGAACAACAATACACACCATGGAAACATTTTTGTTTGATTTGTGTCGAGTTAGATTTTCACCTAGAACCCAAAGGGGGGGGGTTGGCACTTTCCATGGAAAAATGTGAAAAATTAAATTTTCTACAAATGAAATAAATGCCTTCTATACACCTCAAACATTCACTCTAAAAATGAAAATTGTTGCTTTTCGCAATATTTTTAGAAATTTGGCTCTTATAGTAACATTAACACTTGCGCTGAAGCATCTTTTATGCTCATTTCTTGTCTTTCAGGATTTATTCTGGGTTTAATTTTGTTTATTTGATGAAAATGAACAACAATACACACCATGGAAACATTTTTGTTTGATTTGTGTCGAGTGAGATTTTCACCTAGAACCCAAAGGGGGGGTATTGGCACTTTTCACGGAAAAATGTGAAAAATTAAATTTTCTAAAAATGAAATAAATGCCTTCTATACACCTCAAACATTCACTCTAAAAATGAAAATTGTTGCTTTTCGCAATATTTTTAGAAATTTGGCTCTTATAGTAACATTAACACTTGCGCTGAAGCATCTTTTATGCTCATTTCTTGTCTTTCAGGATTTATTCTGGGTTTAATTTTGTTAATTTGATGAAAATGAACAAGAATACACACCATGAAAACATTTTTGTTTGATTTGTGTCGAGTGAGATTTTCACCTAGAACCCAAAGGGGGGGGTTGACACTTTTCATGGAAAAATGTGAAAAATCAAATTTTCTAAAAATGAAATAAATGCCTTCTATACACTTCAAACATTCACTCCAAAAAAGAAGATTGTGGTTTTTCGCAATATTTTTAGAAATTTGGGCTCTTATAGTAAGAATAACACTTGCGCTGAAGCATCTTTTATGCTCATTTCTTGTTTTTTAGGATTTATTCTTGGTTTAATTTTGTTTATTTGATGAAAATGAACAACAATACACACCATGGAAACATTTTTGTTTGATTTTGTCGAGTTAGATGGGATATTGGCACTTTTCATGGAGAAATGTGAAAAATTAAATTTTCTAAAAATGTAATAAATGCCTTCTATACACCTCAAACATTCACTCTAAAACAGAAGATTGTGGTTTTTCGCAATATTTTTAGAAATTTGGGCTCTTATAGTAAGAATAACACTTGCGCTGAAGCATCTTTTATGCTAATTTCTTGTCTTTCAGGATTTATTCTGGGTTTAATTTTGTTTATTTGATGAAAATGAACAACAATACACACCATGGAAACATTTTTGTTTGATTTATGTCGAGTTAGATTTTCACCTAGAACCCAAAGGGGGGGGGGTATTGGCACTTTTCATGGAGAAATGAGAAAAATTAAATTTTCTAAAAATGAAATAAATGCCTTCTATACACCGCAAACATTCACTCTAAAATAAAGATTGTGGTTTTTCGCAATATTTTTAGAAATTTGGGCTCTTATAGTAAGAATAACACTTGCGCTGAAGCATCTTTTATGCTCATTTCTTGTCTTTCAAGATTTATTCTGGGTTTAATTTTGTTTATTTGATGAAAATGAACAACAATACACACCATGGAAACATTTTTGTTTGATTTGTGTCGAGTTAGATTTTCACCTAGAACCCAAAGGGGGGGGTTGGCACTTTTCATGGAAAAATGTGAAAAATTAAATTTTCTAAAAATGAAATAAATGCCTTCTATACACCTCAAACATTCACTCCAAAAAAGAAGATTGTGGTTTTTCGCAATATTTTTAGAAATTTGGGCTCTTATAGTAAGAATAACACTTGCGCTGAAGCATCTTTTATGCTCATTTCTTGTCTTTCAGGATTTATTCTGGGTTTAATTTTGTTTATTTGATGAAAATGAACAACAATACACACCATGGAAACATTTTTGTTTGATTTGTGTCGAGTTAGATTTTCACCTAGAACCCAAAGGGGGGGGCACTTTTCATGGAAAAATGAGAAAAATTAAATTTTCTAAAAATGAAATAAATGCCTTCTATACACCTCAAACATTCACTCCAAAAAAGAAGATTGTTGCTTTTCGCAATATTTTTAGAAATTTGGCTCTTATAGTAACATTAACACCTGCGCTGAAGCATCTTTTATGCTCATTTCTTGTTTTTCAGGATTTATTCTGGGTTCAATTTTGTTTATTTGATGAAAATGAACAAGAATACACACCATGGAAACATTTTTGTTTGATTTGTGTCGAGTGAGATTTTCACCTAGAACCCAAAGGGGGGGGGTTGGCACTTTTCATGGAAAAATGTGAAAAATTAAATTTTCTAAAAATGAAATAAATGCCTTCTATACACTTCAAATAATCACTCCAAAAAAGAAGATTGTGGTTTTTCGCAATATTTTTAGAAATTTGGGCTCTTATAGTAAGAATAACACTTGCGCTGAAGCATCTTTTATGCTCATTTCTTGTTTTTTTAGGATTTATTCTTGGTTTAATTTTGTTTATTTGATGAAAATGAACAACAATACACACCATGGAAACATTTTTGTTTGATTTGTGTCGAGTTAGATGGGGTATTCGCACTTTTCATGGAGAAATGTGAAAAATTAAATTTTCTAAAAATGTAATAAATGCCTTCTATACACCTGAAACATTCACTCTAAAAATGAAAATTGTTGCTTTTCGCAATATTTTTAGAAATATGGCTCTTATAGTAACATTAACACTTGCGCTGAAGCATCTTTTATGCTCATTTCTTGTCTTTCAGGATTTATTCTGGGTTTAATTTTGTTTATTTGATGAAAATGAACAACAATACACACCATGGAAACATTTTTGTTTGATTTGTGTCGAGTGAGATTTTCACCTAGAACCCAAAGGGGGGGGTATTGGCACTTTTCATGGAAAAATGTGAAAAATTAAATTTTCTAAAAATGAAATAAATGCCTTCTATACACCTCAAACATTCACTCCAAAAAAGAAGATTGTGGTTTTTCGCAATATTTTTAGAAATTTGGGCTCTTATAGTAAGAATAACACTTGCGCTGAAGCATCTTTTATGCTCATTTCTTGTTTTTCAGGATTTATTCTGGGTTTAATTTTGTTTATTTGATGAAAATGAACAACAATACACACCATGGAAACATTTTTGTTGATTTGTGTCGAGTGAGATTTTCACCTAGAACCCAAAGGGGGGGGTATTGGCACTTTTCACGGAAAAATGTGAAAAATTAAATTTTCTACAAATGAAATAAATGCCTTCTATACACCTCAAACATTCACTCTAAAAATGAAAATTGTTGCTTTTCGCAATATTTTTAGAAATTTGGCTCTTATAGTAACATTAACACTTGCGCTGAAGCATCTTTTATGCTCATATCTTATCTTTAAGGATTTATTCTGGGTTTAATTTCATTTATTTGATGAAAATGAACAAGAATACACACCATGAAAACATTTTTGTTTGATTTGTGTCGAGTGAAATTTTCACCTAGAACCCAAAGGAGGGGGTTATGGCACTTTTCATGGAAAAATGTGAAAAATTAAATTTTCTAAAAATAAAATAAATGCCTTCTATACACCTCAAACATTCACTCCAAAAAAGAAGATTGTGGTTTTTCGCAATATTTTTAGAAATTTGGGCTCTTATAGCAAGAATAACACTTGCGCTGAAGCATCTTTTATGCTCATTTCTTGTTTTTCAGGATTTATTCTGGGTTTAATTTTGTTTATTTGATGAAAATGAACAACAATACACACCATGGAAACATTTTTGTTTGATTTGTGTCGAGTGAGATTTTCACCTAGAACCCAAAGGGGGGGGTATTGGCACTTTTCACGGAAAAATATGAAAAATTAAATTTTCTAAAAATGAAATAAATGCCTTCTATACACCTCAAACATTCACTCTAAAAATGAAAATTGTTGCTTTTCGCAATATTTTTAGAAATTTGGCTCTTATAGTAACATTATCACTTGCGCTGAAGCATCTTTTATGCTCATTTCTTGTCTTTCAGGATTTATTCTGGGTTTAATTTTGTTTATTTGATGAAAATGAGCGAGAATACACACTATGGAAACATTTTTGTTTGATTTGTGTCGAGTGAGATTTTCACCTAGAACCAAAAGGGGGGGGGTATTGGCACTTTTCATGGAAAAATGTGAAAAATTAAATTTTCTAAAAATGTAATAAATTCCTTCTATACACCTAACACATTCACTCCAAAAAAGAAGATTGTGGTTTTTCGCAATATTTTTAGAAATTTGGGCTCTTTTAGTTAAATGAACACTTGCGCTTAAGCATCTTTTATGCTCATATCTTATCTTTCAGGATTTATTTTGAGTTTTATTTTGTATATTTGATGAAAATGAACAAGAATACACACCATGAAAACATTTTTGTTTTATTTGTGTCGAGTGAGATTTTCACCTAGAACCCAAAGGGTTCTAGGTGAAAGGGGGGTATTGGCACTTTTCACGGAAAAATGTGAAAAATTAAATTTTCTACAAATGAAATAAATGCCTTCTATACACCTGAAACATTCACTCTAAAACTGAAAATATTTGCTTTTCGCAATATTTTTAGAAATTTGGGCTCTTTTAGTAACATGAACACTTGCGCTGAAGCATCTTTTATGCTCATATCTTATCTTTCAGGATTTATTCTGAGTTTTATTTTGTTTATTTGATGAAAATGAACAAGAATACACACCATGGAAACATTTTTGTTTGATTTGTGTCGAGTGAGATTTTCACCTAGAATCCAAAGGGGGGGGTATTGGCACTTTTCATGGAAAAATGTGAAAAATTAAATTTTCTAAAAATGAAATAAATGCCTTCTATACACCTCAAACATTCACTCCAAAAAAGAAGATTGTGGTTTTTCGCAATATTTTTAGAAATTTGGGCTCTTATAGTAAGAATAACACTTGCGCTGAAGCATCTTTTATGCTCATTTCTTGTCTTTCTGGATTTATTCTGGGTTTAATTTTGTTTATTTGATGAAAATGAACAACAGTACACACCATGGAAACATTTTTGTTTGATTTGTGTCGAGTGAGATTTTCACCTAGAACCCAAAGGGGGGGGGAATGGCACTTTTCATGGAAAAATGTAAAAAATTAAATTTTCTAAAAATGAAATAAATGCCTTCTATACACCTCAAACATTCACTCTAAAAATGAAAATTGTTGCTTTTCGCAATATTTTTAGAAATTTGGCTCTTGTAGTAACATTAACACTTGCGCTGAAGCATCTTTTATGCTCATTTCTTGTCTTTCAGGATTTATTCTGGGTTTAATTTTGTTTATTTGATGAAAATGAACAACAATACACACCATGGAAACATTTTTGTTTGATTTGTGTCGAGTGTGATTTTCACCTAGAACCCAAGGGGGGGGTATTGGCACTTTTCACGGAAAAATGTGAAAAATTAAATTTTCTAAAAATGAAATAAATGCCTTCTATACACCTCAAACATTCACTCTAAAAATGAAAATTGTTGCTTTTCGCAATATTTTTAGAAATTTGGCTCTTATAGTAACATTAACACTTGCGCTGAAGCATCTTTTATGCTCATTTCTTGTCTTTCAGGATTTATTCTGGGTTTAATTTTGTTTATTTGATGAAAATGAACGAGAATACACACCATGGAAACATTTTTGTTTGATTTGTGTCGAGTGAGATTTTCACCTAGAACCAAAAGGGGGGGGTATTGGCACTTTTCATGGAAAAATGTGAAAAATTAAATTTTCTAAAAATGTAATAAATTCCTTCTATACACCTAACACATTCACTCCAAAAAAGAAGATTGTGGTTTTTCGCAATATTTTTAGAAATTTGGGCTCTTTTAGTTAAATGAACACTTGCGCTTAAGCATCTTTTATGCTCATATCTTATCTTTCAGGATTTATTCTGAGTTTTATTTTTTTTATTTGATGAAAATGAACAAGAATACACACCATGGAAACATTTTTGTTAATTTGTGTCGAGTCAGATTTTCACCTAGAACCCAAAGGGGGGGGTTGGCACTTTTCATGGAAAAATGTGAAAAATTAAATTTTCTAAAAATGAAATAAATGCCTTCTATACACCTCAAACATTCACTCTAAAACAGAAGATTGTGGTTTTTCGCAATATTTTTAGAAATTTGGGTCTTATAGTAACATTAACACTTGCGCTGAAGCATCTTTTATGCTCATTTCTTGTCTTTCAGGATTTATTCTGGGTTTAATTTTGTTTATTTGATGAAAATGAACAACAATACACACCATGGAAACATTTTTGTTTGATTTGTGTCGAGTGAGATTTTCACCTAGAACCCAAAGGGGGGGGTATTGGCACTTTTCATGGAAAAATGTGCGACGTTGTGCTTGGCGCAGCGTCACTTGCCCAGTTCGAATACGCGCGCCTCTCTCGCGAGCCGTAGAACGGCGGGGCGCTATCTGTGGGCGCCGACAATGTATGTAAGAAAAAAGAGGAGCGGAGCGCGCCGCGCGCGGAGAGTGCCGGCCAACACGTGGGAAGCAGAGTTCGTTGTGGGATGCCCGAGAGAGAAGGTCGTGTGCTATCATCGTCGAGTCACCGACAGCCTGCGAACACCGGGGGTGCGCGTGCCAGCAACCGACCTCGCCGTGTGGGCCCCCCGCAGGCCCCGACCGGAACATCGGGAGCCAGCAGTCGACAGCGAGGCGGCCATCTTCGGCTGCAGCCGAGCGGCCACCCAACATCGTGGCCCAGCAGGCGTCGGCACCGCGCGTCATGTTTGCTTGGGAGCGCCCACACCTTTTCTTGTGATAATAAATAGTTCTTGTGAAGTTTACTCGTCGTAGTCCATTTTTATGCGCCTCCTAGCGTCCCTCGTGATTTCAGCTGAAGAGCCGCTGCCCACCCCGGGGCACATAAAAGGTGAGCGAGCCCTCCCCTGGGACGAGGAGTGTGATGGGCCAGGTGACAGCCAGCGGCGTGACTCTGCGGCTAGCCATGCGGCTAGCCTGGCGCCCTCAAAACAAGTAGAGTCGCGGCCTCCCTTGTCTCGCGGTATCGGGGAAAATTTATATATGAATTAAATACCGCGTCACAAATGGCGCCCAACGTGGGGCAGCCTTTCTATTGTTGTGCGAGAAAAGTGACAATTATATTTCGAGAGTGCGCATGAGGCGCGAGTGTAAAATGGCGTCGCGTCGGCCTTGACGAGGCAACAATGATGTGAAGGAGAGCGAGCGGAGTGATACCGGCATGGTGTGCATAGCGTGTGTGTGAGCGGGAACGATGCGTGAGTAACATCGCGCGAGCGCCAGTTATTACGTACAGCTCTTTCGCGAGCGGTATACAATTTTTCTATTTGATTTATAAATTAGTCCTTTTTTTTCGCTATACATTTTCATGAAATTAAAAAATTTAAAATTCTTTCGAGGGAAGCAGTAAATAAGAGATTATAATTTCTACTCAATCTTTTGTACTTGAATGTGGTTTGTGCGGTTGCTTTGAGTGGTTGCTTGGCGTTGAGGGTGGGATGAAAGCTGTGAACATTCCCGAGGCGACTTGTTTCCAGTTAAGTTGCGGAGGGACGATCGGTTTCTAAGATTAACTACTATTAATGGCGTGAGGGAAGCTCCGTGCGTGGCCACGTATCCCCAGAGTGGCAGAGGATCCTTTGAAAAGAGGAAGTGGAGTTTGTAATTTTTGAATTTTGAGGTTAGGTTATGCTTTTAATATAGAATTCTGATTTATTCTACCCTATTTGTTATAATAACTGTAGAACAGGGAAATATCTTTAGATTAGGATTAAATTTTTGCAGTAAGCGTATTTTAGGTTAGGTGGGGCAAATCCTTTAATTATTCAATAGGTTAAGAATTTTCTTCTTCCTAATTTACAATGGAGGGTGACACTGGATTTTTGGCGAGATATCAGAGAGATATGAGGGCACTGCTACGGCATTCAGCGGTAAAGGCAGAATTTGAAATAATTAAGCAAATGAGTGAAGAAGAGGTGGAAAATGAGTTGTCAAGTAAAGGACACTCCTTGGTAGGGCCACTCTTAGTGCGCAAAGAGCGATTATTGCGGGCTAAGCTTCTTTTGGCACAACCACGGTTAGGGACACCATGGTCAAAGAATTGGACGAGGATGTGCAGCCTGACGATGTAACCCTCTCAGGAGCTTTATACGCCTTAAACTGGGACGAAGACCTAGATGCAGGGCGGAAAATGAAACGAGCATGCAGTAAGGGGCATAAAAAGAAGCACATCGAGACGGAGAAAGTTGCCGCAAGCGACGGAGAAATTAATGAGGAACTGAACCCCATTCGGACCATTACAGCAAACGCAGCGGGGGGCCCTCAGCCCAAACTGCCGCTGATGGACTCATATGATTTTCCGCCGCTGGGGGAAAGGAAAGAAGCGTCAGATTTGACCAGAGAAAAGGAAAAACTGCGCATTCTGCCTTCGGAAGCGAAATCAAATCAGAAAGAGATACCAGTACAGAGCGACCGCAACTCTGAGGAAATAAAGGAGTTGCGGAGTCAATTGCAACAGCAGAACGAGATGATTAACAACCTAACGGATGGAATTAGCCGAATTTTACAAAAATTGGGCAGTGAGAAGAACGATAAGGAAGTGAACTTGAGAAAGGGTTCCAAGAAAAAGTATCGGAGGGAAATAACATCCACTTCGTCATCTTCTTCAGAGTCGGAGGTAACGAGCGGGTCGTTATCTACTGACAGCAGTGATGACTCGGACGATGCATCAGGGGACGATGGACATAGACAGAGCATCAGCTATGAGTTAGGAAGGGCCATAACGAGACCTACGTTGTCTAGGCCTTCACAGGCGAGAGACCAGGGACCGGGCTTTGACGGAGCTTGTTATTCCTGCGGAGAGTTGGGACATAGGGCAAATGCGTGCCCGAGAGTCCAGTGTTTCAGCTGTGGCGCAAGAGGGCATATCAGTGTCAATTGCCCCAGTCGACTGGGTAGGACACAAGAAAAGTGCCAACTTTGCGGCAAGGTCGGCTTATTGGCAATTAATTGCCCTAATTGCAAACATCTGTTTACTCGGCAGGAAAACGGACAAGCGGGGAGTCGCCTAGCCCAAGCGGCTTCCCCGCAAACCAATCCGTCGAACACGAAACGGCTGAATTAGATCTAGATAATCATAGGAATAAGTCGATTAGGTTAGGAAATGGTGATTCGATTTTGGAAAAGCCGAGTTGGACAGCCAAATTCTGCGAACCAAATTCGATCAAGGGAGATGTAAATAGTGGAATAAAGAATTGTATAGGGAAAGGAAGGGAGATAAACTCAGATGGGCCAGATGAAACATCTGCTCCTAGGTCGAGTTGGACAGCCAACATCCACCACCCATCTGAGGCGTTGGCAAAGATCAAGGATGAAGAAATCTACAGATCGAGGTGGACAGCCAACCTCTATCGATCTGGCCAATGCAATGGAGCTATCAGGAAAAGCTCTCCAGCTGAGCAGTCGAGACGGACGGCCGACCTCCACTGCAAAGCTGATATTTGCTGTCCAGCCGTTGATTTCGCCGAGCCGAGCGGGTCAGCCCGTCTCCGCCCACCAAATCAACCGCATATGGGGCAGAAGGCGCATTGGTCGACGGAGTCAGCTCCGCTCTGCCAATCCGTTAGGTCAGAAGAAAGCGAAAGGGTCAAGTCTTTGGTAGGATCGAACAGGCCAGCCTGTCTCCAGCCGCCAAAGCAAGCAGAGAGTGAGAGAATGAGTGAGAGGCCTCAGAGCATCTCGTCGGTGCCACAAAGCCCGCCGAGACATGCGTGGAATGTAGATTCTGCCCAGTCGCTTCACGCGGGCCGGAAATCAGAACAGGAGAGCGATTATGAGAAATTGCCTCAAGTACTGTTCACTCTGGATCGGTTGTGTTCCAACAAAGGGACGGGCAGGAATGAGTCGAGTGAGAGTGTGACATACCCTGTAACCATTGAGGACAAACCTGATAGGCTGTGTCCGGTTCAGGGAGGGGGAGTCGGCGTGGAGTCCACGCCTAGAGTGAGTTTAGCGAGTGTGACGGCAGAGAATAGAGACCAAGTCTCAGTCCTGATCGGGGGAAAAGAGTACATTGCGCTCTATGACCCCGGGGCTCAAGTGACCATAGTAGGTCTCGAGGTGGTGCATCGTCGAAGTAAAATCCATGATTTGCCTGATGCACTATCTTGTATGTACGAGCAACTTTCTGGCGAAGAGAAGATCGCTGAAATTACGGAAGTAAAGGATGAGGACTACCAACGCAGAGTCGAGGAAGTCAGCAAATATCCGGAGAGGTATAAAAATTGGAAGGTCGAAGCGGGCCACTTGTATCGTTACAAGTACGATGAGCTGCTCGATCCAATCGCTGATTGTGAAGAGGGCTGGAAACTCGTGCTTCCAAAAGAATGTCGAGAGCGGGTCATAAGGGATGCCCATTGTGAACCTTCATCGGGCCACCTCGGAGTGGAAAAGACATTCGATCGAGTCGTTCGAGATGACTATTGGAGAGGGGCCTATCACGACATTCACAACTTTGTGAGGCAATGTCAGGACTGTCAACAGTTCAAAACGTCGCAGCAAGCGCCTCAGGGACTATTGGGTAAAAGAACGGTAGAGAGACCATGGAGCGTCGTAGCAGCAGATCTCATGGAGTTTCCGCTTAGCAAAGCCAAGAACAAGTACTTAATAATCTTTCAGGACTTATTTTCAAGATGGGTGGAGCTAAAGGCGGTCAGAGCTGCTACGGGGGCCAACGTGGTTAAAGCACTTGAGGAGCTTGTCCTATTTCGCTGGGGAACGCCGGAGTATCTCTTGACAGATAATGGAAAAGAGTTTGATAACAAATGCGTAAGAGAAGCATTGGCAGAGTATGGAATAACGCATACAACAACGCCTCCATACCATGCTCAGGCAAACCCAGTGGAAAGATCCAATCGAACGCTGAAGACGGCCATCGCGATGTTTGTAGAAAAAGACCATAGAGACTGGGATCAGCATTTACACGAACTAAGGCATGCAGTCAACACCGCGAAGCAGGCCTCGACTAAGATCTCGCCAGCCTACTTGAACTTCGGAAGGCATCCACTGCCAGTGAAGAGTTTGCGGCGCGAGCTTGAGAAGGGGGAAGGCATAGAGAGCAGATTGGATCCACAAGCGTGGAAAAAGAGGGCCGATAGGTTAGGCTTATTACGAGATTTAGTAGCCGAGAATATAGAGAAAGCTCAGAAAAAACAGGCGCAAGCGTATAATAAGGGTAGAAGAAACATCGAATTTAATGTAGGAGACCTAGTAATGCGTAGGACCCACCATCTGTCCAGTGGGATTGATAGGTTTTCAGCCAAGCTAGCCCCTAAATTTGAAGGACCGATCGAGATACTAAAAAAACTGTCTCCAACAGTTTATATCGTAGAAACGCGTTCCAATAAGCAAAACGCGAAAGTAGATATTGGTGACTTGAAAAGATATATAGCACCAAGATCCACTCGTCAAAGTGGTGAGTCCTCCGAGCGCCAAGCCCACGGAGCACACTCTCAAAAAAATTCCTTATGAATTTTGGTATTATGCAATAGGTCAGCATTGTGTGTTTGCCTCATGTTATCTTGTCTGTGTGTCAAAGTGAGCGATTTATTTTTCAATGATGTGAAAATCTCTGTCGGACATTATTGTTGTTATGGCACATAGCCCTTGAATTGTGGTGAATGAAAGTTTGCAAACGAGGTGTGATGTGTTTGAGCTGAGGACGCACTGCCTTTTATAGAGTGAATTATCTGAGCGAGTGATGCTTTTGTTGAAATTTTGTGAGAAATTTCCTTGGAATGTATGAAAGATTCATGCCAAAAGTTTGTTCATACCAAATGTATTACTTGATGTTCATAGAGAATGTGGTTAAAATTAGAAAAAGTTGTGCTATCCATTTTCTATCCAATAGCTGAAGACAGAATCTCAAAACTGAGTGAACTACTGGTAGAAATCTGTGAAATTGTTGTTATTATATTGTGTTCATAGGTTTCAGTTGCAGGCTCGTTTGTAAGCGGTCCACTCGGACGAGTGTCCGGCTTAGGGAGGGGGTATGTGACGTTGTGCTTGGCGCAGCGTCACTTGCCCAGTTCGAATACGCGCGCCTCTCTCGCGAGCCGTAGAACGGCGGGGCGCTATCTGTGGGCGCCGACAATGTATGTAAGAAAAAAGAGGAGCGGAGCGCGCCGCGCGCGGAGAGTGCCGGCCAACACGTGGGAAGCAGAGTTCGTTGTGGGATGCCCGAGAGAGAAGGTCGTGTGCTATCATCGTCGAGTCACCGACAGCCTGCGAACACCGGGGGTGCGCGTGCCAGCAACCGACCTCGCCGTGTGGGCCCCCCGCAGGCCCCGACCGGAACATCGGGAGCCAGCAGTCGACAGCGAGGCGGCCATCTTCGGCTGCAGCCGAGCGGCCACCCAACATCGTGGCCCAGCAGGCGTCGGCACCGCGCGTCATGTTTGCTTGGGAGCGCCCACACCTTTTCTTGTGATAATAAATAGTTCTTGTGAAGTTTACTCGTCGTAGTCCATTTTTATGCGCCTCCTAGCGTCCCTCGTGATTTCAGCTGAAGAGCCGCTGCCCACCCCGGGGCACATAAAAGGTGAGCGAGCCCTCCCCTGGGACGAGGAGTGTGATGGGCCAGGTGACAGCCAGCGGCGTGACTCTGCGGCTAGCCATGCGGCTAGCCTGGCGCCCTCAAAACAAGTAGAGTCGCGGCCTCCCTTGTCTCGCGGTATCGGGGAAAATTTATATATGAATTAAATACCGCGTCACAAATGTGAAAAATTAAATTTTCAAAAAATGAAATAAATGCCTTCTATACACCTCAAACATTCACTCTATAACAGAAGATTGTGGTTTTTCGCAATATTTTTAGAAATTTTGGCTCTTATAGTAAGAATAACACTTGCGCTGAAGCATCTTTTATGCTCATATCTTATCTTTCAGGATTTATTCTGAGTTTTATTTTGTTTATTTGATGAAAATGAACAAGAATACACACCATGAAAACATTTTTGTTTTATTTGTGTCGAGTGAGATTTTCACCTAGAACCCAAAGGGTTCTAGGTGAAAGGGGGGTATTGGCACTTTTCACGGAAAAATGTGAAAAATTAAATTTTCTACAAATGAAATAAATGCCTTCTATACACCTGAAACATTCACTCTAAAACTGAAAATATTTGCTTTTCGCAATATTTTTAGAAATTTGGGCTCTTTTAGTAACATGAACACTTGCGCTGAAGCATCTTTTATGCTCATATCTTATCTTTCAGGATTTATTCTGGGTTTAATTTTGTTTATTTGATGAAAATGAACAAGAATACACACCATGGAAACATTTTTGTTTGATTTGTGTCGAGTGAGATTTTCACCTAGAACCAAAAGGGGGGGGTATTGGCACTTTTCATGGAAAAATGTGAAAAATTAAATTTTCTAAAAATGAAATAAATGCCTTCTATACACCTCAAACATTCACTCCAAAAAAGAAGATTGTGGTTTTTCGCAATATTTTTAGAAATTTGGGCTCTTATAGTAAGAATATCACTTGCGCTGAAGCATCTTTTATGCTCATTTCTTGTCTTTCTGGATTTATTCTGGGTTTAATTTTGTTTATTTGATGAAAATGAACAACAGTACACACCATGGAAACATTTTTGTTTGATTTGTGTCGAGTGAGATTTTCACCTAGAACCCAAAGGGGGGGGGAATGGCACTTTTCATGGAAAAATGTAAAAAATTAAATTTTCTAAAAATGAAATAAATGCCTTCTATACACCTCAAACATTCACTCTAAAAATGAAAATTGTTGCTTTTCGCAATATTTTTAGAAATTTGGCTCTTGTAGTAACATTAACACTTGCGCTGAAGCATCTTTTATGCTCATTTCTTGTCTTTCAGGATTTATTCTGGGTTTAATTTTGTTTATTTGATGAAAATGAACAACAATACACACCATGGAAACATTTTTGTTTGATTTGTGTCGAGTGTGATTTTCACCTAGAACCCAAGGGGGGGGTATTGGCACTTTTCACGGAAAAATGTGAAAAATTAAATTTTCTAAAAATGAAATAAATGCCTTCTATACACCTCAAACATTCACTCTAAAAATGAAAATTGTTGCTTTTCGCAATATTTTTAGAAATTTGGCTCTTATAGTAACATTAACACTTGCGCTGAAGCATCTTTTATGCTCATTTCTTGTCTTTCAGGATTTATTCTGGGTTTAATTTTGTTTATTTGATGAAAATGAACAAGAATACACACCATGGAAACATTTTTGTTTGATTTGTGTCGAGTGAGATTTTCACCTAGTACCAAAAGGGGGGGGTATTGGCACTTTTCATGGAAAAATGTGAAAAATTAAATTTTCTAAAAATGTAATAAATGCCTTCTATACACCTAACAAATTCACTCTAAAACTGAAAATTGTTGCTTTTCGCCATATTTTTAGAAATTTGGGCTCTTTTAGTTAAATGAACACTTGCGCTTAAGCATCTTTTATGCTCATATCTTATCTTTCAGGATTTATTCTGAGTTTTATTTTTTTTATTTGATGAAAATGAACAACAATACACACCATGGAAACATTTTTGTTTGATTTGTGTCGAGTGAGATTTTCACCTAGAACCCAAAGGGGGGGGTATTGGCACTTTTCACGGAAAAATGTGAAAAATTGAATATTCTACAAATGAAATAAATGCCTTCTATACACCTCAAACATTCACTCTAAAACAGAAGATTGTGGTTTTTCGCAATATTTTTAGAAATTTGGGCTCTAATAGCAAGAATAAAACTTGCGCTGAAGCATCTTTTATGCTCATTTCTTGTTTTTCAGGATTTATTCTGGGTTTAATTTTGTTTATTTGATGAAAATGAACAACAATACACACCATGGAAAAATTTTTGTTTGATTTGTGTCGAGTGTGATTTTCACCTAGAACCCAAGGGGGGGGTATTGGCACTTTTCACGGAAAAATGTGAAAAATTAAATTTTCTAAAAATGAAATAAATGCCTTCTATACACCTCAAACATTCACTCTAAAAATGGAAATTGTTGCTTTTCGCAATATTTTTAGAAATTTGGCTCTTATTGTAACATTTACACTTGCGCTGAAGCATCTTTTATTTTCATTTCTTGTCTTTCAGGCTTTATTCTGGGTTTAATTTTGTTTATTTGATGAAAATGAATAACAATACACACCATGGAAACATTTCTGTTTGATTTGTGTCGGGTGAGATTTTCACCTAGAACCCAAGGGGGGGGTATTGGCACTTTTCATGGAAAAATGTGAAAAATTAAATTTTCAAAAAATGAAATAAATGCCTTCTATACACCTCAAACATTCACTCTAAAACAGAAGATTGTGGTTTTTCGCAATATTTTTAGAAATTTGGGCTCTTATAGTAAGAATAACACTTGCGCTGAAGCATCTTTTATGCTCATATCTTATCTTTCAGGATTTATTCTGAATTTTATATTGTTTATTTGATGAAAATGAACAAGAATACACATCATGGAAACATTTTTGTTTGATTTGTGTCGAGTGAGATTTTCACCTAGAACCCAAAGGGGGGGGTATTGGCACTTTTCATGGAAAAATGTGAAAAATTAAATTTTCTAAAAATGTAATAAATGCCTTCTATACACCTGAAACATTCACTCTAAAACTGAAAATATTTGCTTTTCGCAATATTTTTAGAAATTTGGGCTCTTTTAGTAACATGAACACTTGCGCTGAAGCATCTTTTATGCTCATATCTTATCTTTCAGGATTTATTCTGAGTTTTATTTTGTTTATTTGATGAAAATGAACAAGAATACACACCATGGAAACATTTTTGTTTGATTTGTGTCGAGTGAGATTTTCACCTAGAATCCAAAGGGGGGGGTATTGGCACTTTTCATGGAAAAATGTGAAAAATTAAATTTTCTAAAAATGAAATAAATGCCTTCTATACACCTCAAACATTCACTCCAAAAAAGGAGATTGTGGTTTTTCGCAATATTTTTAGAAATTTGGGCTCTTATAGTAAGAATAACACTTGCGCTGAAGCATCTTTTATGCTCATTTCTTGTCTTTCTGGATTTATTCTGGGTTTAATTTTGTTTATTTGATGAAAATGAACAACAGTACACACCATGGAAACATTTTTGTTTGATTTGCGTCGAGTGAGATTTTCACCTAGAACCAAAAGGGGGGGGTATTGGCACTTTTCATGGAAAAATGTGAAAAATTAAATTTTCTAAAAATGTAATAAATGCCTTCTATACACCTAACACATTCACTCTAAAACTGAAAATTGTTGCTTTTCGCAATATTTTTAGAAATTTGGGCTCTTTTAGTTAAATGAACACTTGCGCTGAAGCATCTTTTATGCTCATATCTTATCTTTCAGGATTTATTCTGAGTTTTATTTTGTTTATTTGATGAAAATGAACAAGAATACACACCATGGAAACATTTTTGTTTGATTTGTGTCGAGTGAGATTTTCACCTAGAACCCAAAGGGGGGGTAAATGCACTTTTCATGGAAAAATGTGAAAAATTAAATTTTCTAAAAATGAAATAAATGCCTTCCATACACCTCAAACATTCACTCCAAAGAAGAAGATTGTGGTTTTTCGCAATATTTTTAGAAATTTGGGCTCTTATAGTAAGAATAACACTTGCGCTGAAGCATCTTTTATGCTCATTTCTTGTCTTTCAGGATTTATTCTGAGTTTAATTTTGTTTATTTGATGAAAATGAACAACAATACACACCATGGAAACATTTTTGTTAGATTTGTGTTTAGTGAGATTTTCACCTAGAACCCAAAGGTGGGGATATTGCCACTTTTCACGGAAAAATGTGAAAAATTAAATTTTCTACAAATGAAATAAATGCCTTCTATACACCTGAAACATTCACTCTAAAAATGAAAATTGTTGCTTTTCGAAATATTTTTAGAAATAAGGCTCTTATAGTAACATTAACACTTGCGCTGAAGCATCTTTTATGCTCATTTCTTGTCTTTCAGGATTTATTCTGGGTTAAATTTTGTTTATTTGATGAAAATGAACAACAATACACACCATGGAAACATTTTTGTTTGATTTGTGTCGAGTGAGATTTTCACCTAGAACCCAAAGGGGGGGGTATTGGCACTTTTCATGGAAAAATGTGAAAAATTAAATTTTCTAAAAATGAAATAAATGCCTTCTATACACCTCAAACATTCACTCTAAAACAGAAGATTGTGGTTTTTCGCAATATTTTTAGAAATTTGGGCTCTTATAACAAGAATAAAACTTGCGCTGAAGCATCTTTTATCCTCATTTCTTGTTTTTCAGGATTTATTCTGGGTTTATTTTTGTTTATTTGATGAAAATGAACAACAATACACACCATGGAAACATTTTTGTTTGATTTGTGTCGAGTGAGATTTTCACCTAGAACCCAAAGGGGGGGGTATTGGCACTTTTCATGGAAAAATGTGAAAAATTAAATTTTCTAAAAATGAAATAAATGCCTTCTATACACCTCAAACATTCACTCCAAAAAAGAAGATTGTGGTTTTTCGCAATATTTTTAGAAATTTGGGCTCTTATAGCAAGAATAACACTTGCGCTGAAGCATCTTTTATGCTCATTTCTTGTTTTTCAGGATTTATTCCGGGTTTATTTTTGTTTATTTGATGAAAATGAACAAGAATACACACCGTGGAAACATTTTTGTTTGATTTGTTTCGAGTGGTATTGGCACTTTTCATGGAAAAATGTGAAAAATTAAATTTTCTAAAAATGAAATAAATTCCTTCTATACACCTCAAACATTCACTCCAAAAAAGAAGATTGTGGTTTTTCGCAATATTTTTAGAAATTTGGGCTCTTATAGAAAGAGTAACACTTGCGCTGAAGCATCTTTTTTGCTCATTTCTTGTTTTTCAGGATTTTTTCTGGGTTTAATTTTGTTTATTTGATGAAAATGAACAACAATACTCACCATGGAAACATTTTTGTTTGATTTGTGTTGAGTGGGATTTTCACCTAGAACCCAAAGGGGGGGGTTTGGCACTTTTCACGGAAAAATGTGAAAAATTAAATTTTTTAAAAATGAAATAAATGCCTTCTATACACCTCAAACATTCACTCTAAAAATGAAAATTGTTGCTTTTCGCAATATTTTTAGAAATTTGGCTCTTATTGTAACATTTACACTTGCGCTGAAGCATCTTTTATTTTCATTTCTTGTCTTTCAGGCTTTATTCTGGGTTTAATTTTGTTTATTTGATGAAAATGAATAACAATACACACCATGGAAACATTTCTGTTTGATTTGTGTCGGGTGAGATTTTCACCTAGAACCCAAGGGGGGGGTATTGGCACTTTTCATGGAAAAATGTGAAAAATTAATTTTTCAAAAAATGAAATAAATGCCTTCTATACACCTCAAACATTCACTCTAAAACAGAAGATTGTGGTTTTTCGCAATATTTTTAGAAATTTGGGCTCTTATAGTAAGAATAACACTTGCGCTGAAGCATCTTTTATGCTCATATCTTATCTTTCAGGATTTATTCTGAATTTTATATTGTTTATTTGATGAAAATGAACAAGAATACACATCATGGAAACATTTTTGTTTGATTTGTGTCGAGTGAGATTTTCACCTAGAACCCAAAGGGGGGGGTATTGGCACTTTTCATGGAAAAATGTGAAAAATTAAATTTTCTAAAAATGTAATAAATGCCTTCTATACACCTGAAACATTCACTCTAAAACTGAAAATATTTGCTTTTCGCAATATTTTTAGAAATTTGGGCTCTTTTAGTAACATGAACACTTGCGCTGAAGCATCTTTTATGCTCATATCTTATCTTTCAGGATTTATTCTGAGTTTTATTTTGTTTATTTGATGAAAATGAACAAGAATACACACCATGGAAACATTTTTGTTTGATTTGTGTCGAGTGAGATTTTCACCTAGAATCCAAAGGGGGGGGTATTGGCACTTTTCATGGAAAAATGTGAAAAATTAAATTTTCTAAAAATGAAATAAATGCCTTCTATACACCTCAAACATTCACTCCAAAAAAGAAGATTGTGGTTTTTCGCAATATTTTTAGAAATTTGGGCTCTTATAGTAAGAATAACACTTGCGCTGAAGCATCTTTTATGCTCATTTCTTGTCTTTCTGGATTTATTCTGGGTTTAATTTTGTTTATTTGATGAAAATGAACAACAGTACACACCATGGAAACATTTTTGTTTGATTTGTGTCGAGTGAGATTTTCACCTAGAACCCAAAGGGGGGGGGAATGGCACTTTTCATGGAAAAATGTAAAAAATTAAATTTTCTAAAAATGAAATAAATGCCTTCTATACACCTCAAACATTCACTCTAAAAATGAAAATTGTTGCTTTTCGCAATATTTTTAGAAATTTGGCTCTTGTAGTAACATTAACACTTGCGCTGAAGCATCTTTTATGCTCATTTCTTGTCTTTCAGGATTTATTCTGGGTTTAATTTTGTTTATTTGATGAAAATGAACAACAATACACACCATGGAAACATTTTTGTTTGATTTGTGTCGAGTGTGATTTCCACCTAGAACCCAAAGGGGGGGGTATTGGTACTTTTCACGGAAAAATGTGAAAAATTAAATTTTCTAAAAATTAAATAAATGCCTTCTATACACCTCAAACATTCACTCTAAAAATGAAAATTGTTGCTTTTCGCAATATTTTTAGAAATTTGGCTCTTATAGTAACATTAACACTTGCGCTGAAGCATCTTTTATGCTCATTTCTTGTCTTTCAGGATTTATTCTGGGTTTTAATTTTGTTTATTTGATGAAAATGAACAAGAATACACACCATGGAAACATTTTTGTTTGATTTGTGTCGAGTGAGATTTTCACCTAGAACCAAAAGGGGGGGGTATTGGCACTTTTCATGGAAAAATGTGAAAAATTAAATTTTCTAAAAATGTAATAAATGCCTTCTATACACCTAACTTATTCACTCTAAAACTGAAAATTGTTGCTTTTCGCAATATTTTTAGAAATTTGGGCTCTTTTAGTTAAATGAACACTTGCGCTGAAGCATCTTTTATGCTCATATCTTATCTTTCAGGATTTATTCTGAGTTTTATTTTGTTTATTTGATGAAAATGAACAAGAATACACACCATGGAAACATTTTTGTTTGATTTGTGTCGAGTGAGATTTTCACCTAGAACCCAAAGGGGGGGGTATTGGCACTTTTCATGGAAAAATGTGAAAAATTAAATTTTCTAAAAATGAAATAAATGCCTTCTATACACCTCAAACATTCACTCCAAAGAAGAAGATTGTGGTTTTTCGCAATATTTGTAGAAATTTGGGCTCTTATAGTAAGAATAACACTTGCGCTGAAGCATCTTTTATGCTCATTTCTTGTCTTTCAGGATTTATTCTGAGTTTAATTTTGTTTATTTGATGAAAATGAACAACAATACACACCATGGAAACATTTTTGTTAGATTTGTGTTTAGTGAGATTTTCACCTAGAACCCAAAGGGGGGGGTATTGGCACTTTTCATGGAAAAATGTGAAAAATTAAATTTTCTAAAAATGAAATAAATGCCTTCTATACACCTCAAACATTCACTCCAAAGAAGAAGATTGTGGTTTTTCGCAATATTTTTAGAAATTTGGGCTCTTATAACAAGAATAAAACTTGCGCTGAAGCATCTTTTATCCTCATTTCTTGTTTTTCAGGATTTATTCTGGGTTTATTTTTGTTTATTTGATGAAAATGAACAACAATACACACCATGGAAACATTTTTGTTTGATTTGTGTCGAGTGAGATTTTCACCTAGAACCCAAAGGGTTCTAGGTGAAAGGGGGGTATTGGCACTTTTCACGGAAAAATGTGAAAAATTAAATTTTCTACAAATGAAAAAAATGCCTTCTGTACACCTCAAACATTCACTCTAAAAATGAAAATTGTTGCTTTTCGCAATATTTTTAGAAATTTGGCTCTTATAGTAACATTAACACTTGCGCTGAATCATCTTTAATGCTCATTTCTTGTCTTTCTGGATTTATTCTGGGTTTAATTTAATTTATTTGATGAAAATGAACAACAATACACACCATGGAAACATTTTTGTTTGATTTGGGTCGAGTGAGATTTTCACCTAGAACCCAAAGGGGGGGGTATTGGCACTTTTCATGGAAAAATTTGAAAAATTAAATTTTCTAAAAATGAAATAAATGCCTTCTATACACCTCAAACATTCACTCCAAAAAAGAAGATTGTGGTTTTTCGCAATATTTTTAGAAATTTGGGCTCTTATAGTTAGAATAACACTTGCGCTGAAGAATCTTTTATGCTCATTACTTGTTTTTCAGGATTTATTCTGGGTTTAAATTTGTTTATTTGATGAAAATGAACAACAATACACACCATGGAAACATTTTTGTTTGATTTGTGTCGAGTGAGATTTTCACCTAGAACCCAAAGGGGGGGGTATTGGCACTTTTCACGGAAAAATGTGAAAAATTAAATTTTCTAAAAATGAAATAAATGCCTTCTATACACCTCAAACATTCACTCTAAAAATGAAAATTGTTCTTTTCGCAATATTTTTAGAAATTTGGGCTCTTTTAGTAACATGAACACTTGCGCTGAAGCATCTTTTATGCTCATATCTTATCTTTCAGGATTTATTCTGAGTTTTATATTGTTTATTTGATGAAAATGAACAAGAATACACACCATGGAAACATTTTTGTTTGATTTGTGTCGAGTGAGATTTTCACCTAGAACCCAAAGGGTTCTAGGTGAAAGGGGGGTATTGGCACTTTTCACGGAAAAATGTGAAAAATTAAATTTTCTACAAATGAAAAAAATGCCTTCTGTACACCTCAAACATTCACTCTAAAAATGAAAATTGTTGCTTTTCGCAATATTTTTAGAAATTTGGCTCTTATAGTAACATTAACACTTGCGCTGAATCATCTTTAATGCTCATTTCTTGTCTTTCTGGATTTATTCTGGGTTTAATTTAATTTATTTGATGAAAATGAACAACAATACACACCATGGAAACATTTTTGTTTGATTTGGGTCGAGTGAGATTTTCACCTAGAACCCAAAGGGGGGGGTATTGGCACTTTTCATGGAAAAATTTGAAAAATTAAATTTTCTAAAAATGAAATAAATGCCTTCTATACACCTCAAACATTCACTCCAAAAAAGAAGATTGTGGTTTTTCGCAATATTTTTAGAAATTTGGGCTCTTATAGTTAGAATAACACTTGCGCTGAAGAATCTTTTATGCTCATTACTTGTTTTTCAGGATTTATTCTGGGTTTAAATTTGTTTATTTGATGAAAATGAACAACAATACACACCATGGAAACATTTTTGTTTGATTTGTGTCGAGTGAGATTTTCACCTAGAACCCAAAGGGGGGGGTATTGGCACTTTTCACGGAAAAATGTGAAAAATTAAATTTTCTAAAAATGAAATAAATGCCTTCTATACACCTCAAACATTCACTCTAAAAATGAAAATTGTTCTTTTCGCAATATTTTTAGAAATTTGGGCTCTTTTAGTAACATGAACACTTGCGCTGAAGCATCTTTTATGCTCATATCTTATCTTTCAGGATTTATTCTGAGTTTTATTTTGTTTATTTGATGAAAATGAACAAGAATACACACCATGGAAACATTTTTGTTTGATTTGTGTCGAGTGAGATTTTCACCTAGAATCCAAAGGGGGGGGTATTGGCACTTTTCATGGAAAAATGTGAAAAATTAAATTTTCTAAAAATGAAATAAATGCCTTCTATACACCTCAAACATTCACTCCAAAGAAGAAGATTGTGGTTTTTCGCAATATTTGTAGAAATTTGGGCTCTTATAGTAAAAATAACACTTGCGCTGAAGCATCTTTTATGCTCATTTCTTGTCTTTCAGGATTTATTCTGAGTTTAATTTTGTTTATTTGATGAAAATGAACAACAATACACACCATGGAAACATTTTTGTTATATTTGTGTTTAGTGAGATTTTCACCTAGAACCCAAAGGTGGGGATATTGGCACTTTTCACGGAAAAATGTGAAAAATTAAATTTTCTACAAATGAAATAAATGCCTTCTATACACCTGAAACATTCACTCTAAAAATGAAAATTGTTGCTTTTCGCAATATTCTTAGAAATTTGGCTCTTATAGTAACATTAACACTTGCGCTGAAGCATCTTTTATGCTCATTTCTTGTCTTTCAGGATTTATTCTGGGTTTATTTTGTTTATTTATGAAAATGAACAACAATACACACCATGGAAACATTTTTGTTTGATTTGTGTAAAGTGAGATTTTCACCTAGAACCCAAAGGGGTATTGGCGTTTTTCATGGAAAAATAAGAAAAATTAAATTTTCTAAAAATGAAATAAATGCCTTCTATACACCTCAAACATTCACTCCAAAAAAGAAGATTGTGGTTTTTCGCAATATTTTTAGAAATTTGGGCTCTTATACTAAGAATAACACTTGCGCTGAAGCATCTTTTATGCTCATTTCTTGTCTTTCAGGATTTATTCTGGGTTTAATTTCGTTTATTTGATGAAAATGAACAACAATACACACCATGGAAACATTTTTGTTTGATTTGTGTCGAGTGAGATTATCACCTAGAACCCAAAGGGGGGGGGTATTGGCACTTTTCATGGAAAAATGTAAAAAATTAAATTTTCTAAAAATGAAATAAATGCCTTCTATACACCTCAAACATTCACTCCAAAGAAGAAGATTGCGGTTTTTCGCAATATTTTTAGAAATTTGGGCTCTTATAGTAAGAATAACACTTGCGCTGAAGCATCTTTTATGCTCATTTCTTGTTTTTCAGGATTTATTCTGGGTTTAATTTTGTTTATTTGATGAAAATGAACAACAATACACACCATGGAAAGATTTTTGTTTAATTTGTGTCGAGTGAGATTTTCACCTAGAACCCAAAGGGGGGGGTTGGCACTTTTCATGGAAAAATGTGAAAAATTAAATTTTCTAAAAATGAAATAAATGCCTTCTATACACCTCAAACATTCACTCTAAAAATGAAAATTGTTGCTTTTCGCAATATTTTTAGAAATTTGGCTCTTATAGTAACATTAACACTTGCGCTGAAGCATCTTTTATGCTCATTTCTTGTCTTTCAGGATTTATTCTGGGTTTAATTTTGTTTATTTGATGAAAATGAACAACAATACACACCATGGAAACATTTTTGTTTGATTTGTGTCGAGTAAGATTTTCACCTAGAACCGAAAGGGGGGGGTATTGGCACTTTTCACGGAAAAATGTGAAAAATTAAATTTTCTACAAATGAAAAAAATGCCTTCTATACACCTGAAACATTCACTCTAAAAATGAAAATTGTTGCTTTTCGAAATATTTTTAGAAATAAGGCTCTTATTGTAACATTAACACTTGCGCTGAAGCATCTTTTATGCTCATTTCTTGTCTTTCAGGATTTATTCTGGGTTAAATTTTGTTTATTTGATGAAAATGAACAACAATACACACCATGGAAACATTTTTGTTTGATTTGTGTCGAGTGAGATTTTCACCTAGAACCCAAAGGGGGGGGGTATTGGCACTTTTCATGGAAAAATGTGAAAAATTAAATTTTCTAAAAATGAAATGAATGCCTTCTATACACCTCAAACATTCACTCTAAAACAGAAGATTGTGGTTTTTCGCAATATTTTTAGAAATTTGGGCTCTTATAACAAGAATAAAACTTGCGCTGAAGCATCTTTTATCCTCATTTCTTGTTTTTCAGGATTTATTCTGGGTTTATTTTTGTTTATTTGATGAAAATGAACAACAATACACACCATGGAAACATTTTTGTTTGATTTGTGTCGAGTGAGATTTTCACCTAGAACCCAAAGGGTTCTAGGTGAAAGGGGGGTATTGGCACTTTTCACGGAAAAATGTGAAAAATTAAATTTTCTACAAATGAAAAAAATGCCTTCTGTACACCTCAAACATTCACTCTAAAAATGAAAATTGTTGCTTTTTGCAATATTTTTAGAAATTTGGCTCTTATAGTAACATTAACACTTGCGCTGAATCATCTTTAATGCTCATTTCTTGTCTTTCTGGATTTATTCTGGGTTTAATTTAATTTATTTGATGAAAATGAACAACAATACACACCATGGAAACATTTTTGTTTGATTTGGGTCGAGTGAGATTTTCACCTAGAACCCAAAGGGGGGGGTATTGGCACTTTTCATGGAAAAATTTGAAAAATTAAATTTTCTAAAAATGAAATAAATGCCTTCTATACACCTCAAACATTCACTCCAAAAAAGAAGATTGTGGTTTTTCGCAATATTTTTAGAAATTTGGGCTCTTATAGTTAGAATAACACTTGCGCTGAAGAATCTTTTATGCTCATTACTTGTTTTTCAGGATTTATTCTGGGTTTAAATTTTTTTATTTGATGAAAATGAACAACAATACACACCATGGAAACATTTTTGTTTGATTTGTGTCGAGTGAGATTTTCACCTAGAACCCAAAGGGGGGGGTATTGGCACTTTTCACGGAAAAATGTGAAAAATTAAATTTTCTAAAAATGAAATAAATGCCTTCTATACACCTCAAACATTCACTCTAAAAATGAAAATTGTTCTTTTCGCAATATTTTTAGAAATTTGGGCTCTTTTAGTAACATGAACACTTGCGCTGAAGCATCTTTTATGCTCATATCTTATCTTTCAGGATTTATTCTGAGTTTTATTTTGTTTATTTGATGAAAATGAACAAGAATACACACCATGGAAACATTTTTGTTTGATTTGTGTCGAGTGAGATTTTCACCTAGAATCCAAAGGGGGGGGTATTGGCACTTTTCATGGAAAAATGTGAAAAATTAAATTTTCTAAAAATGAAATAAATGCCTTCTATACACCTCAAACATTCACTCCAAAGAAGAAGATTGTGGTTTTTCGCAATATTTGTAGAAATTTGGGCTCTTATAGTAAGAATAACACTTGCGCTGAAGCATCTTTTATGCTCATATCTTATCTTTCAGGATTTATTCTGAATTTTATATTGTTTATTTGATGAAAATGAACAACAATACACACCATGGAAACATTTTTGTTTGATTTGTGTCGAGTGAGATTTTCACCTAGAACCCAAAGGGTTCTAGGTGAAAGGGGGGTATTGGCACTTTTCACGGAAAAATGTGAAAAATTAAATTTTCTACAAATGAAAAAAATGCCTTCTGTACACCTCAAACATTCACTCTAAAAATGAAAATTGTTGCTTTTTGCAATATTTTTAGAAATTTGGCTCTTATAGTAACATTAACACTTGCGCTGAATCATCTTTAATGCTCATTTCTTGTCTTTCTGGATTTATTCTGGGTTTAATTTTGTTTATTTGATGAAAATGAACAACAATACACACCATGGAAACATTTTTGTTTGATTTGGGTCGAGTGAGATTTTCACCTAGAACCCAAAGGGGGGGGTATTGGCACTTTTCATGGAAAAATTTGAAAAATTAAATTTTCTAAAAATGAAATAAATGCCTTCTATACACCTCAAACATTCACTCCAAAAAAGAAGATTGTGGTTTTTCGCAATATTTTTAGAAATTTGGGCTCTTATAGTAAGAATAACACTTGCGCTGAAGAATCTTTTATGCTCATTTCTTGTTTTTCAGGATTTATTCTGGGTTTAAATTTGTTTATTTGATGAAAATGAACAACAATACACACCATGGAAACATTTTTGTTTGATTTGTGCCGAGTGAGATTTTCACCTAGAACCCAAAGGGGGGGGTATTGGCACTTTTCACGGAAAAATGTGAAAAATTAAATTTTCTAAAAATGAAATAAATGCCTTCTATACACCTCAAACATTCACTCTTAAAATGAAAATTGTTCTTTTCGCAATATTTTTAGAAATTTGGCTCTTATAGTAACATTAACACTTGCGCTGAAGCATCTTTTATGCTCATTTCTTGTCTTTCAGGATTTATTCTGGGTTTAATTTTGTTTATTTGATGAAAATGAACAACAATACACACCATGGAAACATTTTTGTTTGATTTGTGTCGAGTGAGATTTTCACCTAGAACCCAAAGGGGGGGGTTGGCACTTTTCATGGAAAAATGTGAAAAATTAAATTTTCAAAAAATGAAATAAATGCCTTCTATACACCTCAAACATTCACTCTAAAACAGAAGATTGTGGTTTTTCGCAATATTTTTAGAAATTTGGGCTCTTATAGTAAGAATAACACTTGCGCTGAAGCATCTTTTATGCTCATATCTTATCTTTCAGGATTTATTCTGAATTTTATATTGTTTATTTGATGAAAATGAACAAGAATACACATCATGGAAACATTTTTGTTTGATTTGTGTCGAGTGAGATTTTCACCTAGAACCCAAAGGGGGGGGTATTGGCACTTTTCATGGAAAAATGTGAAAAATTAAATTTTCTAAAAATGTAATAAATGCCTTCTATACACCTGAAACATTCACTCTAAAACTGAAAATATTTGCTTTTCGCAATATTTTTAGAAATTTGGGCTCTTTTAGTAACATGAACACTTGCGCTGAAGCATCTTTTATGCTCATATCTTATCTTTCAGGATTTATTCTGAGTTTTATTTTGTTTATTTGATGAAAATGAACAAGAATACACACCATGGAAACATTTTTGTTTGATTTGTGTCGAGTGAGATTTTCACCTAGAATCCAAAGGGGGGGGTATTGGCACTTTTCATGGAAAAATGTGAAAAATTAAATTTTCTAAAAATGAAATAAATGCCTTCTATACACCTCAAACATTCACTCCAAAAAAGAAGATTGTGGTTTTTCGCAATATTTTTAGAAATTTGGGCTCTTATAGTAAGAATAACACTTGCGCTGAAGCATCTTTTATGCTCATTTCTTGTCTTTCTGGATTTATTCTGGGTTTAATTTTGTTTATTTGATGAAAATGAACAACAGTACACACCATGGAAACATTTTTGTTTGATTTGTGTCGAGTGAGATTTTCACCTAGAACCCAAAGGGGGGGGGAATGGCACTTTTCATGGAAAAATGTAAAAAATTAAATTTTTTAAAAATGAAATAAATGCCTTCTATACACCTCAAACATTCACTCTAAAAATGAAAATTGTTGCTTTTCGCAATATTTTTAGAAATTTGGCTCTTGTAGTAACATTAACACTTGCGCTGAAGCATCTTTTATGCTCATTTCTTGTCTTTCAGGATTTATTCTGGGTTTTAATTTTGTTTATTTGATGAAAATGAACAAGAATACACACCATGGAAACATTTTTGTTTGATTTGTGTCGAGTGAGATTTTCACCTAGAACCAAAAGGGGGGGGTATTGGCACTTTTCATGGAAAAATGTGAAAAATTAAATTTTCTAAAAATGTAATAAATGCCTTCTATACACCTAACACATTCACTCTAAAACTGAAAATTGTTGCTTTTCGCAATATTTTTAGAAATTTGGGCTCTTTTAGTTAAATGAACACTTGCGCTGAAGCATCTTTTATGCTCATATCTTATCTTTCAGGATTTATTCTGAGTTTTATTTTGTTTATTTGATGAAAATGAACAAGAATACACACCATGGAAACATTTTTGTTTGATTTGTGTCGAGTGAGATTTTCACCTAGAACCCAAAGGGGGGGGTATTAGCACTTTTCATGGAAAAATGTGAAAAATTAAATTTTCTAAAAATGAAATAAATGCCTAATGCCTTCTATACACCTCAAACATTCACTCCAAAGAAGAAGATTGTGGTTTTTCGCAATATTTTTAGAAATTTGGGCTCTTATAGTAAGAATAACACTTGCGCTGAAGCATCTTTTATGCTCATTTCTTGTTTTTCAGGATTTATTCTGGGTTTAATTTTGTTTATTTGATGAAAATGAACAACAATACACACCATGGAAACATTTTTGTTTGATTTGTGTCGAGTGAGATTTTCACCTAGAACCCAAAGGGGGGAGTTTGCACTTTTCATGGAAAAATGTGAAAAATTAAATTTTCTAAAAATGAAATAAATGCCATCTATACACTTCAAACATTCACTCTAAAACAGAAGATTGTGGTTTTTCGCAATATTTTTAGAAATTTGGGGTCTTATAGTAAGAATAACACTTGCGCTGAAGCATCTTTTATGCTCATTTCTTGTCTTTCAGGATTTATTCTGAGTTTAATTTTGTTTATTTGATGAAAATGAACAACAATACACACCATGGAAACATTTTTGTTAGATTTGTGTTTAGTGAGATTTTCACCTAGAACCCAAAGGTGGGGATATTGGCACTTTTCACGGAAAAATGTGAAAAATTAAATTTTCTACAAATGAAATAAATGCCTTCTATACACCTGAAACATTCACTCTAAAAATGAAAATTTTTGCTTTTCGAAATATTTTTAGAAATAAGGCTCTTATAGTAATATTAACACTTGCGCTGAAGCATCTTTTATGCTCATTTCTTGTCTTTCAGGATTTATTCTGGGTTTAATTTTGTTTATTTGATGAAAATGAACAACAATACACACCATGGAAACATTTTTGTTTGATTTGTGTCGAGTGAGATTTTCACCTAGAACCCAAAGGGGGGGGTATTGGCACTTTTCATGGAAAAATGTGAAAAATTAAATTTTCTAAAAATGAAATAAATGCCTTCTATACACCTCAAACATTCACTCTAAAACAGAAGATTGTGGTTTTTCGCAATATTTTTAGAAATTTGGGCTCTTATAGCAAGAATAAAACTTGCGCTGAAGCATCTTTTATCCTCATTTCTTGTTTTTCAGGATTTATTCTGGGTTTATTTTTGTTTATTTGATGAAAATGAACAACAATACACACCATGGAAACATTTTTGTTTGATTTGTGTCGAGTGAGATTTTCACCTAGAACCCAAAGGGTTCTAGGTGAAAGGGGGGTATTGGCACTTTTCACGGAAAAATGTGAAAAATTAAATTTTCTACAAATGAAATAAATGCCTTCTGTACACCTCAAACATTCACTCTAAAAATGAAAATTGTTGCTTTTCGCAATATTTTTAGAAATTTGGCTCTTATAGTAACATTAACACTTGCGCTGAATCATCTTTAATGCTCATTTCTTGTCTTTCTGGATTTATTCTGGGTTTAATTTTGTTTATTTGATGAAAATGAACAACAATACACACCATGGAAACATTTTTGTTTGATTTGTGTCGAGTGAGATTTTCACCTAGAACCCAAAGGGGGGGGTATTGGCACTTTTCATGGAAAAATGTGAAAAATTAAATTTTCTAAAAATGAAATAAATGCCTTCTATACACCTCAAACATTCACTCCAAAAAAGAAGATTGTGGTTTTTCGCAATATTTTTAGAAATTTGGGCTCTTATAGTAAGAATAACACTTTCGCTGAAGCATCTTTTATGCTCATTTCTTGTCTTTCTGGATTTATTCTGGGTTTAATTTTGTTTATTTGATGAAAATGAACAACAGTACACACCATGGAAACATTTTTGTTTGATTTGTGTCGAGTGAGATTTTCACCTAGAACCCAAAGGGGGGGGGAATGGCACTTTTCATGGAAAAATGTAAAAAATTAAATTTTCTAAAAATGAAATAAATGCCTTCTATACACCTCAAACATTCACTCTAAAAATGAAAATTGTTGCTTTTCGCATTATTTTTAGAAATTTGGCTCTTGTAGTAACAAAAACACTTGCGCTGAAGCATCTTTTATGCTCATTTCTTGTCTTTCAGGATTTATTCTGGGTTTAATTTTGTTTATTTGATGAAAATGAACAACAATACACACCATGGAAACATTTTTGTTTGATTTGTGTCGAGTGAGATTTTCACCTAGAACCCAAAGGGGGGGGTATTAGCACTTTTCATGGAAAAATGTGAAAAATTAAATTTTCTAAAAATGAAATAAATGCCTAATGCCTTCTATACACCTCAAACATTCACTCCAAAGAAGAAGATTGTGGTTTTTCGCAATATTTGTAGAAATTTGGGCTCTTATAGTAAGAATAACACTTGCGCTGAAGCATCTTTTATGCTCATTTCTTGTTTTTCAGGATTTATTCTGTGTTTAATTTTGTTTATTTGATGAAAATGAACAACAATACACACCATGGAAACATTTTTGTTTGATTTGTGTCGAGTGAGATTTTCACCTAGAACCCAAAGGGTTCTAGGTGAAAGGGGGGTATTGGCACTTTTCACGGAAAAATGTGAAAAATTAAATTTTCTACAAATGAAATAAATGCCTTCTGTACACCTCAAACATTCACTCTAAAAATGAAAATTGTTGCTTTTCGCAATATTTTTAGAAATTTGGCTCTTATAGTAACATTAACACTTGCGCTGAATCATCTTTAATGCTCATTTCTTGTCTTTCTGGATTTATTCTGGGTTTAATTTTGTTTATTTGATGAAAATGAACAACAATACACACCATGGAAACATTTTTGTTTGATTTCTGTCGAGTGAGATTTTCACCTAGAACCCAAAGGGGGGGGTATTGGCACTTTTCATGGAAAAATGTGAAAAATTAAATTTTCTAAAAATGAAATAAATGCCTTCTATACACCTCAAACATTCACTCCAAAAAAGAAGATTGTGGTTTTTCGCAATATTTTTAGAAATTTGGGCTCTTATAGTAAGAATAACACTTGCGCTGAAGCATCTTTTATGCTCATTTCTTGTCTTTATGGATTTATTCTGGGTTTAATTTTGTTTATTTGATGAAAATGAACAACAGTACACACCATGGAAACATTTTTGTTTGATTTGTGTCGAGTGAGATTTTCACCTAGAACCCAAAGGGGGGTCACTTTTCATGGAAAAATGTGAAAAATTAAATTTTCTAAAAATGAAATAAATGCCTTCTAAACACCACAAACATTCACTCTAAAACAGGAGATTGTACTTGCGCTGAAGCATCTTTTATGCTCATTTCTGGTCTTTCAGGATTAATTCTCGGTTTTAATTTGTTTATTTGATGAAAATGAACAACAATAAACACCATGGAAACATTTTTGATTGATTTGTTGTCGAGTGAGATTTTCACCTAGAACCCACGGGGGGGGTATTAGCACTTTTCATGGAAAAATGTGAAAAATTAAATTTTCCAAAAATGAAATAAATACCTTCTAAACACCTCAAACATTCACTCTAAAACAGAAGATTGTTGTTTTTCGCAATATTTTTAGAAATTTGGGCTCTTTTAGTAACATTAACACTTGCGCTGAAGTATCCTTTATGCTCATTTCTTGTCTTTCAGGATTAATTCTGGGTTATATTTTGTTTATTTGATGAAAATGAACAACAATACACACCATGGAAACATTTTTGTTTGATTTGTGTCGAGTGAAATTTTCACCTAGAACCCAAAGGGGGGGTATTGGCACTTTTCATGGAAAAATGTGAAAAATTAAATTTTCTAAAAATGAAATAAATGCCTTCTAAACACCTCAAACATTCACTCTAAAACAGAAGATTGTTGTTTTTCGCAATATTTTTAGAAATTTGGGCTCTTTTAGTAAAATTAACACTTGCGCTGAAGCATCTTTTATGATCATTTATTGTCTTTCAGGATACATTCTGGGTTTTATTTTGTTTATTTGATGAAAATGAACAACAATACACACCATGGAAACATTTTTGATTGATTTGTTGTCGAGTGAGATTTTCACCTAGAACCCAAAGGGGGGGTATTGGCACTTTTCATGGAAAAATGTGAAAAATTAAATTTTCTAAAAATGAAATAAATACCTTCTAAACACCTCAAACATTTACTCTAAAACAGAAGATTGTTGTTTTTCGCAATATTTTTAGAAATTTGGGCTCTTTTAGTAACATTAACACTTGCGCTGAAGTATCTTTTATGCTCATTTCTTGTCTTTCAGGATTAATTCTGGGTTTTATTTTGTTTATTTGATGAAAATGAACAACAATACACACCATGGAAACATTTTTGTTTGATTTGTGTCGAGTGAGATTTTCACCTAGAACCCAAAGGGGGGGGTATTGGCACTTTTCATGGAAAAATGTAAAAAATTAAATTTTCTAAAAATGAAATAAATGACTTCTAAACACCTCAAACATTCACTCTAAAACAGAACATTGTTGTTTTTCGCAATATTTTTAGAAATTTGGGCTCTTTTAGTAACATTGACACTTGCGCTGAAGCATCATTTATGCTAAGTTCTTGTCTTTCAGGATTAGTTCTGGGTTTTATTTTGTTTTTTTGATGAAAATAAACAACAATACACACCATGGAAACATTTTTGTTTGATTTGTGTCGAGTGAGATTTTCACCTAGAACCCAAAGGGGGGTATTAACACTTTTCATGGAAAAATGTAAAAAATTAAATTTTCTAAAAATGAAATAAATGCCTTCTAAACACCTCAAACATTCACTCTAAAACAGAAGATTGATGTTTTTCGCAATATTTTTAGAAATTTGGGCTCTTTTAGTAACATTAACACTTGCGCTGAAGCAACTTTTATGCTCATTTCTTGTCTTTCAGGATTAATTCTGGGTTTTATTTTTTTTTTTGATGAAAATAAACAATAATACACACCATGGAAACATTTTTGTTTGATTTGTGTCGAGTGAGATTTTCACCTAGAACCCAAAGGGGGGTATTAACACTTTTCATGGAAAAATGTAAAAAATTAAATTTTCTAAAAATGAAATAAATGCCTTCTAAACACCTCAAACATTCACTCTAAAACAGAAGATTGTTGTTTTTTGCAATATTTTTAGAAATTTGGGCTCTTTTAGTAACATTAACACCTGGGATGAAGCATCTTTTATGATCATTTATTGTCTTTCAGGATACATTCTGGGTTTTATTTTGTTTATTTGATGAAAATGAACAACAATACACTCCTTGGATACATTTTTGTTTGATTTGTGTCGAGTGAGATTTTCACCTAGAACCCAAGGGGGGGTATTGGCACTTTTCATGGAAAAATGTGAAAAATTAAATTTCTAAAAATGAAATAAATGCCTTCTAAACACCACAAACATTCACTCTAAAACAGAAGATTGTTGTTTTTCGCAATATTTTTAGAAATTTGGGCTCTTTTAGTAACATTAACACTTGCGCTGAAGCAACTTTTATGCTCATTTCTTGTCTTTCAAGATTAATTCTGGGTTTTCTTTTGTTTATTTGATGAAAATGAACAACAATACACACCATGGAAACATTTTTGTTTGATATGTGTCGAGTGAGATTTTCACCTAGAACCCAAAGGGGGGGTATTGGCACTTTTCATGGAAAAATGTAAAAAATTAAATTTTCTAAAAATGAAATAAATGCCTTCTAAACACCTCAAACATTCACTCTAAAACAGAAGATTGATGTTTTTCGCAATATTTTTAGAAATTTGGGCTCTTTTAGTAACATTAACACTTGCGCTGAAGCAACTTTTATGCTCATTTCTTGTCTTTCAGGATTAATTCTGGGTTTTATTTTGTTTTTTTGATGAAAATAAACAATAATACACACCATGGAAACATTTTTGTTTGATTTGTGTCGAGTGAGATTTTCACCTAGAACCCAAAGGGGGGTATTAACACTTTTAATGTAAAAATGTAAAAAATTAAATTTTCTAAAAATGAAATAAATGCCTTCTAAACACCTCAAACATTCACTCTAAAACAGAAGATTGTTGTTTTTCGCAATATTTTTAGAAATTTGGGCTCTTTTAGTAACATTAACACCTGGGATGAAGCATCTTTTATGATCATTTATTGTCTTTCAGGATACATTCTGGGTTTTATTTTGTTTATTTGATGAAAATGAACAACAATACACTCCTTGGATACATTTTTGTTTGATTTGTGTCGAGTGAGATTTTCACCTAGAACCCAAGGGGGGGTATTGGCACTTTTCATGGAAAAATGTGAAAAATTAAATTTTCTAAAAATGAAATAAATGCCTTCTAAACACCACAAACATTCACTCTAAAACAGAAGATTGTACTTGCGCTGAAGCATCTTTTATGCTCATTTCTGGTCTTTCAGGATTAATTCTCGGTTTTTTTTTGTTTATTTGATGAAAATGAACAACAATACACACCATGGAAACATTTTTGATTGAATTGTTTTCGAGTGAGATTTTCATCTAGAACCCAAGGGGGGGTATTGGCACTTTTCATGGAAAAATGTGAAAAATTAAATGTTCTAAAAATGAAATAAATGCCTTCTATACACCTCAAACATTCACTCTAAAACAGAAGATTGTTGTTTTTCGCAATATTTTTAGAAATTTGGGCTCTTTTAGTAACATTAACACTTGCGCTGAAGCAACTTTTATGCTCATTTCTTGTCTTTCAAGATTAATTCTGGGTTTTCTTTTGTTTATTTGATGAAAATGAACAACAATACACACCATGGAAACATTTTTGTTTGATATGTGTCGAGTGAGATTTTCACCTAGAACCCAAAGGGGGGGTATTGGCACTTTTCATGGAAAAATGTAAAAAATTAAATTTTCTAAAAATGAAATAAATGCCTTCTAAACACCTCAAACATTCACTCTAAAACAGAAGATTGTTGTTTTTCGCAATATTTTTAGAAATTTGGGCTCTTTAATAACATTAACACTTGCGCTGAAGCATCATTTATGCTAATTTCTTGTCTTTCAGGATTAGTTCTGGGTTTTATTTTGTTTTTTTGATGAAAATAAACAACAATACACACCATGGAAACATTTTTATTTGATTTGTGTCGAGTGAGATTTTCACCTAGAACCCAAGGGTGGGGTATTGGCACTTTTCATGGAAAAATGTGAAAAATTAAATTTTCTAAAAATGAGATAAATACCTTCTAAACACCTCAAACATTCACTCTAAAACAGAAGATTGTTGTTTTTCGCAATATTTTTAGAAATTTGGGCTCTTTTAGTAACATTAACACTTGCGCTGATGCATCTTTTATGCTCATTTCTTGTCTTTCAGGATTAATTCTGGGTTTTATTTTGTTTATTTGATGAAAATGAACAACAATACACACCATGGAAACATTTTTGATTGATTTGTTGTCGAGTGAGTTTTTCACCTAGAACCCAAGGGGGGGGTATTGGCACTTTTCATGGAAAAATGTGAAAAATTAAATTTTCTAAAAATGAAATAAATACCTTCTAAACACCTCAAACATTCACTCTAAAACAGAAGATTGTTGTTTTTCGCAATATTTTTAGAAATTTGGGCTCTTTTAGTAACATTAACACTTGCGCTGAAGTATCTTTTATGCTCATTTCTTGTCTTTCAGGATTAATTCTGGGTTTTATTTTGTTTCTTTGATGAAAATGAACAACAATACACACCATGGAAACATTTTTGTTTGATTTGTGTCGAGTGAGATTTTCACCTAGAACCCAAAGGGGGGGGTATTGGCACTTTTCATGGAAAAATGTAAAAAATTAAATTTTCTAAAAATGAAATAAATGCCTTCTAAACACCTCAAACATTCACTCTAAAACACAAGATTGTTGTTTTTCGCAATATTTTTAGAAATTTGGGCTCTTTTATTAACATTAACACTTTCGCTGAAGCATCATTTATGCTAATTTCTTGTCTTTCAGGATTAGTTCTGGGTTTTATTTTGTTTTTTTGATGAAAATAAACAATAATACACACCATGGAAACATTTTTTTTTGATTTGTGTCGAGTGAGATTTTCACCTAGAACCCAAAGGGGGGTATTAACACTTTTCATGGAAAAATGTAAAAAATTAAATTTTCTAAAAATGAAATAAATGTCTTCTAAACACCTCAAACATTCACTCTAAAACAGAAGATTGTTGTTTTTCGCAATATTTTTAGAAATTTGGGCTCTTTTAGTAACATTAACACCTGGGCTGAAGCATCTTTTATGATCATTTATTGTCTTTCAGGATACATTCTGGGTTTTATTTTGTTTATTTGATGAAAATGAACAACAATACACTCCTTGGATACATTTTTGTTTGATTTGTGTCGAGTGAGATTTTCACCTAGAACCCAAAGGGGGGGTATTGGCACTTTTCATGGAAAAATGTGAAAAATTAAATTTTCTAAAAATGAAATAAATGCCTTCTAAACACCACAAACATTCACTCTAAAACAGAAGATTGTACTTGCGCTGAAGCATCTTTTATGCCCATTTCTGGTCTTTCAGGATTAATTCTCGGTTTTAATTTGTTTATTTGATGAAAATGAACAACAATACACACCATGGAAACATTTTTGATTGATTTGTTTTCGAGTGAGATTTTCACCTAGAACCCAAGGGGGGGGTATTGGCACTTTTCATGGAAAAATGTGAAAAATTAAATTTTCTAAAAATGAAATAAATGCCTTCTATACACCTCAAACTTTCACTCTAAAACAGAAGATTGTTGTTTTTCGCAATATTTTTAGAAATTTGGGCTCTTTTAGTAACATTAACACTTGCGCTGAAGCAACTTTTATGCTCATTTCTTGTCTTTCAAGATTAATTCTGGGTTTTCTTTTGTTTATTTGATGAAAATGAACAACAATACACACCATGGAAACATTTTTGTTTGATATGTGTCGAGTGAAATTTTCACCTAGAACCCAAAGGGGGGGGTATTGGCACTTTTCATGGAAATATGTAAAAAATTAAATTTTCTAAAAATGAAATAAATGCCTTCTAAACACCTCAAACATTCACTCTAAAACAGAGGATTGTTGTTTTTCGCAATATTTTTAGAAATTTGGGCTCTTTAATAACATTAACACTTGCGCTGAAGCATCATTTATGCTAATTTCTTGTCTTTCAGGATTAGTTCTGGGTTTTATTTTGTTTTTTTGATGAAAATAAACAACAATACACACCATGGAAACATTTTTGTTTGATTTGTGTCGAGTGAGATTTTCACCTAGAACCCAAGGGGGGGGGGTATTGGCACTTTTCATGAAAAAATGGGAAAAATTAAATTTTCTAAAAATGAAATAAATGCCTTCTAAACACCTCAAACATTCACTCTAAAACAGAAGATTGTTGTTTTTCGCAATATTTTTAGAAATTTGGGCTCTTTTAGTAACATTAACACCTGGGCTGAAGCATCTTTTATGATCATTTATTGTCTTTCAGGATACATTCTGGGTTTTATTTTGTTTATTTGATGAAAATGAACAACAATACACTCCTTGGATACATTTTTGTTTGATTTGTGTCGAGTGAGATTTTCACCTAGAACCCAAAGGGGGGGTATTGGCACTTTTCATGGAAAAATGTGAAAAATTAAATTTTCTAAAAATGAAATAAATGCCTTCTAAACACCACAAACATTCACTCTAAAACAGAAGATTGTACTTGCGCTGAAGCATCTTTTATGCCCATTTCTGGTCTTTCAGGATTAATTCTCGGTTTTAATTTGTTTATTTGATGAAAATGAACAACAATACACACCATGGAAACATTTTTGATTGATTTGTTTTCGAGTGAGATTTTCACCTAGAACCCAAGGGGGGGGTATTGGCACTTTTCATGGAAAAATGTGAAAAATTAAATTTTCTAAAAATGAAATAAATGCCTTCTATACACCTCAAACTTTCACTCTAAAACAGAAGATTGTTGTTTTTCGCAATATTTTTAGAAATTTGGGCTCTTTTAGTAACATTAACACTTGCGCTGAAGCAACTTTTATGCTCATTTCTTGTCTTTCAAGATTAATTCTGGGTTTTCTTTTGTTTATTTGATGAAAATGAACAACAATACACACCATGGAAACATTTTTGTTTGATATGTGTCGAGTGAAATTTTCACCTAGAACCCAAAGGGGGGGGTATTGGCACTTTTCATGGAAATATGTAAAAAATTAAATTTTCTAAAAATGAAATAAATGCCTTCTAAACACCTCAAACATTCACTCTAAAACAGAGGATTGTTGTTTTTCGCAATATTTTTAGAAATTTGGGCTCTTTAATAACATTAACACTTGCGCTGAAGCATCATTTATGCTAATTTCTTGTCTTTCAGGATTAGTTCTGGGTTTTATTTTGTTTTTTTGATGAAAATAAACAACAATACACACCATGGAAACATTTTTGTTTGATTTGTGTCGAGTGAGATTTTCACCTAGAACCCAAGGGGGGGGGTATTGGCACTTTTCATGAAAAAATGGGAAAAATTAAATTTTCTAAAAATGAAATAAATGCCTTCTAAACACCTCAAACATTCACTCTAAAACAGAAGATTGTTGTTTTTCGCAATATTTTTAGAAATTTGGGCTCTTTTAGTAACATTAACACCTGGGCTGAAGCATCTTTTATGATCTTTTATTGTCTTTCAGGATTCATTCTGGGTTTTATTTTGTTTATTTGATGAAAATGAACAACAATACACACCATGGATACATTTTTGTTTGATTAGTGTCGAGTGAGATTTTCACCTAGAACCCAAAGGGGGGGGGGGGTATTGGCACTTTTCATGGAAAAATGTGAAAAAATTAAATTTTCTGAAAATGAAATAAATGCCTTCTAAACACCTCAAACATTCACTCTAAAACAGAAGTTTGTTTTTTTTCGCAATATTTTCAGAAATTTGGGCTCTTTTAGTAAAATTAACACTTGCGCTGAAGCATCTTTTATGCTCATTTCATGTCTTTCAGGATTAATTCTGGGTTTTATTTTGTTTATTTGATGAAAATGAACAACAATACACACCATGGAAACATTTTTGTTTGATTTGTGTCGAGTGAGATTTTCACCTGGAACCCAAAGGGGGGGGTATTGGCACTTTTCATGGAAAAATGTGAAAAATTAAATTTTCTAAATATGAAATAAATGCCTTCTAAACACCTCAAACATTCACTCTGAAACAGAAGATTGTTGTTTTTCGCAATATTTTTAGAAATTTGGGCTATTTTAGTAACATGAACACTTGGGCTGAAGCATCTTTTATGATCTTTTATTGTCTTTCAGGATTCATTCTGGGTTTTATTTTGTTTATTTGATGAAAATGAACAACAATACACACCTTGGATACATTTTTGTTTGATTAGTGTCGAGTGAGATTTTCACCTAGAACCCAAAGGGTTGTTGGCAAAGTATTGGAAACTCTATCAAACATTCACTCTAAAACAGAAGATTGTTGTTTTTCGCAATATTTTTAGAAATATGGGCTCTTTTAGTAACATTAACACTTGGGCTTAAGCATCTTTTATGATCTTTTATTGTCTTTCAGGATTCATTCTGGGTTTTATTTTGTTTATTTGATAAAAATGAAAAACAAAACACACCTTGGATACATTTTTGTTTGATTTCTGTCGAGTGAGATTTTCACCTAGAACCCAAAGGGGGGGGTATTGGCACTTTTCATGGAAAAATGTGAAAAATTAAATTTTCTAAAAATGAAATAAATGCCTTCTTAACACCACAAACATTCACTCTAAAACAGAAGATTGTTGTTTTTCGCAATATTTTTAGAAATTTGGGCTCTTTTAGTAACATTAACACTTTCGCTGAAGCAACTTAAATGCTCATTTCTTGTCTTTCAAGATTAATTCTGGGTTTTATTTTGTTTATTTGATGAAAATAAACAACAATACACACCATGGAAACATTTTTGTTTGATTTGTGTCGAGTGAGATTTTCACCTAGAACCCAAAGGGGGGGGTATTGGCACTTTTCATGGAAAAATGTGAAAAATTAAATTTTCTAAAAATGAAATAAATGCCTTCTATACACCTCAAACATTCACTCTAAAACAGAAGATTGTGGTTTTTTCGCAATATTTTTAGAAATTTGGGCTCTTATAGCAAGAATAAAACTTGCGCTGAAGCATCTTTTATCCTCATTTCTTGTTTTTCAGGATTTATTCTGGGTTTATTTTTGTTTATTTGATGAAAATGAACAACAATACACACCATGGAAACATTTTTGTTTGATTTGTGTCGAGTGAGATTTTCACCTAGAACCCAAAGGGTTCTAGGTGAAAGGGGGGTATTGGCACTTTTCACGGAAAAATGTGAAAAATTAAATTTTCTACAAATGAAATAAATGCCTTCTGTACACCTCAAACATTCACTCTAAAAATGAAAATTGTTGCTTTTCGCAATATTTTTAGAAATTTGGCTCTTATAGTAACATTAACACTTGCGCTGAATCATCTTTAATGCTCATTTCTTGTCTTTCTTGATTTATTCTGGGTTTAATTTTGTTTATTTGATGAAAATGAACAACAATACACACAATGGAAACATTTTTGTTTGATTTGGGTCGAGTGAGATTTTCACCTAGAACCCAAAGGGGGGGGTATTGGCACTTTTCATGGAAAAATTTGAAAAATTAAATTTTCTAAAAATGAAATAAATGCCTTCTATACACCTCAAACATTCACTCCAAAAAAGAAGATTGTGGTTTTTCGCAATATTTTTAGAAATTTGGGCTCTTATAGTAAGAATAACACTTGCGCTGAAGAATCTTTTATGCTCATTTCTTGTTTTTCAGGATTTATTCTGGGTTTAAATTTGTTTATTTGATGAAAATGAACAACAATACACACCATGGAAACATTTTTGTTTGATTTGTGTCGAGTGAGATTTTCACCTAGAACCCAAAGGGGGGGGTATTGGCACTTTTCACGGAAAAATGTGAAAAATTAAATTTTCTAAAAATGAAATAAATGCCTTCTATACACCTCAAACATTCACTCTTAAAATGAAAATTGTTCTTTTCGCAATATTTTTAGAAATTTGGCTCTTATAGTAACATTAACACTTGCGCTGAAGCATCTTTTATGCTCATTTCCTGTCTTTCAGGATTTATTCTGGGTTTAATTTTGTTTATTTGATGAAAATGAACAACAATACACACCATGGAAACATTTTTGTTTGATTTGTGTCGAGTGAGATTTTCACCTAGAACCCAAAGGGGGGGGTTGGCACTTTTCATGGAAAAATGTGAAAAATTAAATTTTCAAAAAATGAAATAAATGCCTTCTATACACCTCAAACATTCACTCTAAAACAGAAGATTGTGGTTTTTCGCAATATTTTTAGAAATTTGGGCTCTTATAGTAAGAATAACACTTGCGCTGAAGCATCTTTTATGCTCATATCTTATCTTTTCAGGATTTATTCTGAATTTTATATTGTTTATTTGATGAAAATGAACAAGAATACACATCATGGAAACATTTTTGTTTGATTTGTGTCGAGTGAGATTTTCACCTAGAACCCAAAGGGGGGGGGTATTGGCACTTTTCATGCAAAAAATGTGAAAAATTAAATTTTCTAAAAATGTAATAAATGCCTTCTATACACCTGAAACATTCACTCTAAAACTGAAAATATTTGCTTTTCGCAATATTTTTAGAAATTTGGGCTCTTTTAGTAACATGAACACTTGCGCTGAAGCATCTTTTATGCTCATATCTTATCTTTCAGGATTTATTCTGAGTTTTATTTTGTTTATTTGATGAAAATGAACAAGAATACACACCATGGAAACATTTTTGTTTGATTTGTGTCGAGTGAGATTTTCACCTAGAATCCAAAGGGGGGGGGTATTGGCACTTTTCATGGAAAAATGTGAAAAATTAAATTTTCTAAAAATAAAATAAATGGCCTTCTATACACCTCAAACATTCACTCCAAAAAAGAAGATTGTGGTTTTTCGCAATATTTTTAGAAATTTGGGCTCTTATAGTAAGAATAACACTTGCGCTGAAGCATCTTTTATGCTCATTTCTTGTCTTTCTGGATTTATTCTGGGTTTAATTTTGTTTATTTGATGAAAATGAACAACAGTACACACCATGGAAACATTTTTGTTTGATTTGTGTCGAGTGAGATTTTCACCTAGAACCCAAAGGGGGGGGAATGGCACTTTTCATGGAAAAATGTAAAAAATTAAATTTTCTAAAAATGAAATAAATGCCTTCTATACACCTCAAACATTCACTCTAAAAATGAAAATTGTTGCTTTTCGCAATATTTTTAGAAATTTGGCTCTTGTAGTAACAAAAACACTTGCGCTGAAGCATCTTTTATGCTCATTACTTGTCTCTTTCAGGATTTATTCTGGGTTTTAATTTTGTTTATTCGATGAAAATGAACAACAATACACACCATGGAAACATTTTTGTTTGATTTGTGTCGAGTGTGATTTTCACCTAGAACCCAAAGGGGGGGGGTATTGGTACTTTTCACGGAAAAATGTGAAAAATTAAATTTTCTAAAAATTAAATAAATGCCTTCTATAACACCTCAAACATTCACTCTAAAAATGAAAATTGTTGCTTTTCGCAATATTTTTAGAAATTTGGCTCTTATAGTAACATTTACACTTGCGCTGAAGCATCTTTTACGCTCATTTCTTGTCTTTCAGGATTTATTCTGGGTTTTAATTTTGTTTATTTGATGAAAATGAAAAAGAATACACACCATGGAAACATTTTTGTTTGATTTGTGTCGAGTGAGATTTTCACCTAGAACCAAAAGGGGGGGGTATTGGCACTTTTCATGGAAAAATGTGAAAAATTAAATTTTCTAAAAATGTAATAAATGCCTTCTATACACCTAACACATTCACTCTAAAACTGAAAATTGTTGCTTTTCGCAATATTTTTAGAAATTTGGGCTCTTTTAGTTAAATGAACACTTGCGCTGAAGCATCTTTTATGCTCATATCTTATCTTTCAGGATTTATTCTGAGTTTTATTTTGTTTATTTGATGAAAATGAACAAGAATACACACCATGGAAACATTTTTGTTTGATTTGTGTCGAGTGAGATTTTCACCTAGAACCCAAAGGGGGGGGGTATTAGCACTTTTCATGGAAAATGTGAAAAATTAAATTTTCTAAAAATGAAATAAATGCCTTCTATACACCTCAAACATTCACTCCAAAGAAGAAGATTGTGGTGTTATCGCAATATTTGTAGAAATTTGGGCTCTTATAGTAAGAATAACACTTGCGCTGAAGCATCTTTTATGCTCATTTCTTGTTTTTCAGGATTTTATTCTAGGTTTAAATTTTGTTTATTTGATGAAAATGAACAACAATACACACCATGGAAACATTTTTGTTTGATTTGTGTGGAGTGAGATTTTCACCTAGAACCCAAAGGGGGGAGTTGGCACTTTTCATGGAAAAATGTGAAAAAATAAAATTTTCTAAAAATGAAATAAATGCCTTCTATACACTTCAAACATTCACTCTAAAACAGAAGATTGTGGTTTTTCGCAATATTTTTAGAAATTTGGGGTCTTATAGTAAGAATAACACTTGCGCTGAAGCATCTTTTATGCTCATTTCTTGTCTTTCAGGATTTATTCTGAGTTTAATTTTGTTTATTTGATGAAAATGAACAACAATACACACCATGGAAACATTTTTGTTAGATTTGTGTTTAGTGAGATTTTCACCTAGAACCCAAAGGTGGGGATATTGGCACTTTTCACGGAAAAATGTGAAAAATTAAATTTTCTACAAATGAAATAAATGCCTTCTATACACCTGAAACATTCACTCTAAAAATGAAAATTGTTGCTTTTCGAAATATTTTTAGAAATAAGGCTCTTATAGTAACATTAACACTTGCCATGAAGCATCTTTTATGCTCATTTCTTGTCTTTCAGGATTTATTCTGGGTTTAATTTTGTTTATTTGATGAAAATGAACAACAATACACACCATGGAAACATTTTTGTTTGCTTTTTGTCGAGTGAGATTTTCACCTAGAACCCAAAGGGGGGGGTATTGGCACTTTTCATGGAGAAATGTGAAAAATTAAATTTTCTAAAAATGAAATAAATGCCTTCTATACACCTCAAACATTCACTCTAAAACAGAAGATTGTGGTTTTTCGCAATATTTTTTAGAAATTTGGGCTCTTATAGCAAGAATAAAACTTGCGCTGAAGCATCTTTTTATCCTCATTTCTTGTTTTTCAGGATTTATTCTGGGGTTTATTTTTGTTTATTTGATGAAAATGAACAACAATACACACCATGGAAACATTTTTGTTTGATTTGTGTCGAGTGAGATTTTCACCTAGAACCCAAAGGGTTCTAGGTGAAAGGGGGGTATTGGCACTTTTCACGGAAAAATGTGAAAAATTAAATTTTCTACAAATGAAATAAATGCCTTCTGTACACCTCAAACATTCACTCTAAAAATGAAAATTGTTGCTTTTCGCAATATTTTTAGAAATTTGGCTCTTATAGTAACATTAACACTTGCGCTGAATCATCTTTAATGCTCATTTCTTGTCTTTCTGGATTTATTCTGGGTTTAATTTTGTTTATTTGATGAAAATGAACAACAATACACACCATGGAAACATTTTTGTTTGATTTGTGTCGAGTGAGATTTTCACCTAGAACCCAAAGGGGGGTATTGGCACTTTTCATGGAAAAATGTGAAAAATTAAATTTTCTAAAAATGAAATAAATGCCTTCTATACACCTCAAACATTCACTCCAAAAAAGAAGATTGTGGTTTTTCGCAATATTTTTAGAAATTTGGGCTCTTATAGTAAGAATAACACTTGCGCTGAAGCATCTTTTATGCTCATTTCTTGTTTTTCAGGATTTATTCTGGGTTTTAAATTTGTTTATTTGATGAAAATGAACAACAATACACACCATGGAAAACATTTTTGTTTGATTTGTGTCGAGTGAGATCTTCACCTAGAACCCAAAGGGGGGGGTATTTGCACTTTTCACGGAAATATGTGAAAAATTAAATTTTCTAAAAATGAAATAAATGCCTTCTATACACCTCAAACATTCACTCTAAAAAATGAAAATTGTTCTTTTCGCAATATTTTTAGAAATTTGGCTCTTATAGTAACATTAACACTTGCGCTGAAGCATCTTTTATGCTCATTTCTTGTCTTTCAGGATTTATTCTGGGTTTAATTTTGTTTATTTGATGAAAATGAACAACAATACACACCATGGAAACATTTTTGTTTTGATTTGTCTCGAGTGAGATTTTCACCTAGAACCCAAAGGGGGGGGTTGGCACTTTTCATGGAAAAATGTGAAAAATTAAATTTTCTAAAAATGAAATAAATGCCTTCTATACACTTCAAACATTCACTCTAAAACAGAAGATTGTGGTTTTTCGCAATATTTTTAGAAATTTGGGCTCTTATAGCAAGAATAAAACTTGCGCTGAAGCATCTTTTATCCTCATTTCTTGTTTTTCAGGATTTATTCTGGGTTTATTTTTGTTTATTTGATGAAAATGAACAACAATACACACCATGGAAACATTTTTGTTTGATTTGTGTCGAGTGAGATTTTCACCTAGAACCCAAAGGGTTCTAGGTGAAAGGGGGGTATTGGCACTTTTCACGGAAAAATGTGAAAAATTAAATTTTTCTACAAATGAAATAAATGCCTTCTGTACACCTCAAACATTCACTCTAAAAATGAAAATTGTTGCTTTTCGCAATATTTTTAGAAATTTGGCTCTTATAGTAACATTAACACTTGCGCTGAATCATCTTTAATGCTCATTTCTTGTCTTTCTGGATTTATTCTGGGTTTAATTTTGTTTATTTGATGAAAATGAACAACAATACACAACCATGGAAAACATTTTTGTTTTGATTTGTGTCGAGTGAGATTTTCACCTAGAACCCAAAGGGGGTATTGGCACTTTTCATGGAAAAATGTGAAAAATTAAATTTTCTAAAAATGAAATAAATGCCTTCTATACACCTCAAACATTCACTCCAAAAAAGAAGATTGTGGTTTTTCGCAATATTTTTAGAAATTTGGGCTCTTATAGTAAGAATAACACTTGCGCTGAAGCATCTTTTATGCTCATTTCTTGTTTTTTCAGGATTTATTCTGGGTTTAAATTTGTTTATTTGATGAAAATGAACAACAATACACACCATGGAAACATTTTTGTTTGATTTGTGTCGAGTGAGATCTTCACCTAGAACCCAAAGGGGGGGGTATTTGCACTTTTCACGGAAATATGTGAAAAATTAAATTTTCTAAAAATGAAATAAATGCCTTCTATACACTTCAAACATTCACTCTAAAACAGAAGATTGTGGTTTTTCGCAATATTTTTAGAAATTTGGGCTCTTATAGCAAGAATAAAACTTGCGCTGAAGCATCTTTTATCCTCATTTCTTGTTTTTCAGGATTTATTCTGGGTTTATTTTTGTTTATTTGATGAAAATGAACAACAATACACACCATGGAAACATTTTTTGTTTGATTTTGTGTCGAGTGAGATTTTCACCTAGAACCCAAAGGGTTCTAGGTGAAAGGGGGGTATTGGCACTTTTCACGGAAAAATGTGAAAAATTAAATTTTCTACAAATGAAATAAATGCCTTCTGTACACCTCAAACATTCACTCTAAAAATGAAAATTTGTTGCTTTTCGCAATATTTTTAGAAATTTGGCTCTTAAAGTAACATTAACACTTGCGCTGAATCATCTTTAATGCTCATTTCTTGTCTTTCTGGATTTATTCTGGGTTTAATTTTGTTTATTTGATGAAAATGAACAACAATACACACCATGGAAACATTTTTGTTTGATTTGGGTCGAGTGAGATTTTCACCTAGAACCCAAAGGGGGGGGGTATTGGCACTTTTCATGGAAAAAATTTGAAAAATTAAATTTTCTAAAAATGAAATAAATGCCTTCTATACACCTCAAACATTCACTCCAAAAAAGAAGATTGTGGTTTTTCGCAATATTTTTAGAAATTTGGGCTCTTATAGTAAGAATAACACTTGCGCTGAAGAATCTTTTATGCTCATTTCTTGTTTTTCAGGATTTATTCTGGGTTTAAATTTGTTTATTTGATGAAAATGAACAACAATACACACATGGAAACATTTTTGTTTGATTTGTGTCGAGTGAGATTTTCACCTAGAACCAAAGGGGGGGGGTATTGGCACTTTTTCACGGAAAAAATGTGAAAAATTAAATTTTTCTAAAAATGAAATAAATGCCTTCTATACACCTCAAACATTCACTCTTAAAATGAAATTGTTCTTTTCGCAATATTTTTAGAAATTTGGCTCTTATAGTAACATTAACACTTGCGCTGAAGCATCTTTTATGCTCATTTCCTGTCTTTCAGGATTTATTCTGGGTTTTAATTTTGTTTATTTGATGAAAATGAACAACAATACACACCATGGAAACATTTTTGTTTGATTTGTGTCGAGTGAGATTTTCACCTAGAACCCAAAGGGGGGGGTTGGCACTTTTCATGGAAAAATGTGAAAAAATTAAATTTTCAAAAAATGAAATAAATGCCTTCTATACACCTCAAACATTCACTCTAAAACAGAAGATTGTGGTTTTTCGCAATATTTTTTAGAAAATTTGGGCTCTTAGTAAGAATAACACTTGCGCTGAAGCATCTTTTATGCTCATATCTTATCTTTCAGGATTTATTCTGAATTTTATATTGTTTATTTGATGAAAATGAACAAGAATACACATCATGGAAACATTTTTGTTTGATTTGTGTCGAGTGAGATTTTTCACCTAGAACCCAAAGGGGGGGGTATTGGCACTTTTCATGCAAAAATGTGAAAAATTAAATTTTCTAAAAATGTAATAAATGCCTTCTATACACCTGAAACATTCACTCTAAAACTGAAAATATTTGCTTTTCGCAATATTTTTAGAAATTTGGGCTCTTTTAGTAACATGAACACTTGCGCTGAAGCATCTTTTATGCTCATATCTTATCTTTCAGGATTTATTCTGAGTTTTATTTTGTTTATTTGATGAAAATGAACAAGAATACACACCATGGAAACATTTTTTGTTTGATTTGTGTCGAGTGAGATTTTCTACTAGAATCCAAAGGGGGGGTATTGGCACTTTTCATGGAAAAATGTGAAAAACTAAATTTTCTAAAAATGAAATAAATTGCCTTCTATACACCTCAAACATTCCACTCCAAAGAAGAAGATTGTGGTTTTTCGCAATATTTTTAGAAACTTTGGGCTCTTATAGTAAGAATAACACTTGCGCTGAAGCATCTTTTATCGTCATTTTCTTGTCTTTCTGGATTTATTCTGGGTTTAATTTTTCTTTATTTGATGAAAATGAACAACAGTACACACCATGGAAACATTTTTGTTTGATTTGTGTCGAGTGAGATTTTCACCTAGAACCCAAAGGGGGGGGGAATGGCACTTTTCATGGAAAAATGAAAAAAATATAAATTTTCTAAAAAATGAAATAAATGCCTTCTATACACCTCAAACATTCACTCTAAAAATGAAAATTGTTGCTTTTTTCGCAATATTTTTAGAAATTTGGCTCTTGTAGTAACAAAAACACTTGCGCTGAAGCATCTTTTTTTTGCTCATTTCTTGTCTTTCAGATTTATTCTGGGTTTAATTTTGTTTATTCGATGAAAATGAACAACAATACACACCATGGAAACATTTTTGTTTGATTTGTTCGAGTGTGATTTTCACCTAGAACCCAAAGGGGGGGGTATTGGTACTTTTCACGGAAAAATGTGAAAAATTAAA
>NW_027287352.1:0-72745 GCF_022747635.1 Hetaerina americana | reverse complement strand
TCGCCTTTCTTCCCTGGCGGTCCTTTTTAGGACCATATCGTTCCGATAGCCGTTTTGTTTTAGTGCTCTCAGGAGATGTTTCTTTTCAGTCAGCAGAGAATCGGCGTCAGAGATTTCATACGCTCTGTGAACTAGTGTGTCCACCAAAGATGTCTTTTGGAGCGGATGGTGGTGAGAGGTTGCGTTTAGATAACGGTCGGTGTGTGTCTTCTTTCTGTAAACAGCATGTCCCAGCTTCCCACAACTCTTCTTTTTGACTAAGACGTCCAGGAAAGGTAGTTGGTTGTCCTTTTCTACTTCCATCGTAAATTTGATGGAATGATGTTGTGAGTTGAGAAATTGAAGAAATTTCTGAAGTTCTGTTGCGCCGTGCTGCCAGATGACGAAAGTATCATCCACATATCTTAACCACATCCTAGGTTTTTTCTCGTACTGATTAAGGATCTTTTCTTCAAAATGCTCCATGAACAGGTTAGCCACTACCGGAGACAGCGGCGAACCCATGGCTGCACCCTCTGTCTGCTCGTAGAATTCTTCGTTCCACAAAAAATAAGCATTCGTGAGGCAATGCTCCACCAGTGTGGGGAAGTCTTCCGGAATGCCGTTGGTGGTTAGGCCTCTGATGATCTCCACCGATTCCTTAATCGGGATGTTAGTGAACAGTGAAACAACATCGAAGCTCACCAATAATTCGTTGCTGTCCATTGTGATCTTTTTCAGGATGTCGATGAAATGCCCGGAGTTTTTCACGAATGACGATGTTTTTCCGACGTAGAACTGTAGAGATTGGGCCAGGTATTTCGCCAGTCCGTATGTTGGAGAATCGATCTGGCTGACTATAGGTCGGAGTGGTATCCCCTCCTTATGTATTTTCGGCAGTCCGTATAATCTGGGTGGTTTGGGAGCCGAAGAAAATAGTCCACGTTGTTCTTCCATCGGAATGAGGGATTTCTTTATTAGAGCTCTGGTGTTTCGCTCTATTTTTGCTGTCGGGTCGGTCTTGAGTTTCTTATACGTCCCGTCTTGGAGAAGTTCCGTAATTTTGCTCCGGTAGTCCTCTTTGTTGATTACCACAGTTGCATTCCCTTTGTCTGCAGGTATTATGAGAATGCTCTCATTTTCTTGCAGGTTCCTCAGAGCTCGTCTTTCGGCAGTTGTGATATTAGACTTAGGTGGTCTAGCGTTGCGTAGAATGAGTGCTACTTCTTCCCTTATCTCATCAGCGTCTCCCTTGGGAAGCTTTCGGATGGCCGACTCGATCCCAGTTATAATCTTCTCCCTCGGTATCACGGTAGGAGCAATGGCGAAGTTTGGGCCCTTGGATAGGACCGCAGTGCAAGCGTCATCTAAGGTCAGATTCGTTAGGTTAACAACCGCACGGCCCTTTTCAGGACCATCAACTGGGTGTTGCCTCGAGTTCAGCTTTTTAAATTTCTTGATTTGGGTATCCCGGGTTGACGCCTGGGCAGTGCGGGAAGAGTCGTAAGTTATTCTTTCGATTTTGTCCCAATCAGAGGCGCAGAGAATGTCGCCCAACTCCAGATGAATCGCGAACAATTCTTCTGAACAGAGGTGGAGAGCAAGGCGTGTGTGGTGCACCCGCTCTCGAAGTAAGGCCTCACTAGTGCGACGAAAAATTCTTTTTGCTGCCTTGGTTCTTAGGTGGTGTTTCACTTCAACACAGGTGGGCAGTGTATCCGTGTCCCTGCAGCGTTGGAGGAAGGCCAAGGAAGACAGGAGTCTTCCTTTCTTCTTCCGCAGCTTCTCAAATCTCCTTATCTTCCTGTGAGTTCCCTCCCCGTAGAGGCGAAGTATATGGCTGCGTAGATTTTCGCGGCGGTGGCTTGAAGAATTCTGCATGTCCGGGTTTTCACCGCGTTGTTGTTTGAAGCCGACAACAGTTTCGCCGAAGTTTCATCCGGCGTCTTCAGGTCGAAGATGAGGGACTCAGATTTTGGCCGTCCTTATATAGGTGGTCCCGTCCAAGTGCTGCTCTCTGATTGGTCCTTTTTCGGAGGACTCTCTTCCACGCGTTGTGGAGATGGTAGCCTTCATCTCTATTGAAATTCGCCCCGAAGAAAGGAAGACTCCTGTCTTCCTTGGCCTTCCTCCAACGCTGCAGGGACACGGATACACTGCCCACCTGTGTTGAAGTGAAACACCACCTAAGAACCAAGGCAGCAAAAAGAATTTTTCGTCGCACTAGTGAGGCCTTACTTCGAGAGCGGGTGCACCACACACGCCTTGCTCTCCACCTCTGTTCAGAAGAATTGTTCGCGATTCATCTGGAGTTGGGCGACATTCTCTGCGCCTCTGATTGGGACAAAATCGAAAGAATAACTTACGACTCTTCCCGCACTGCCCAGGCGTCAACCCGGGATACCCAAATCAAGAAATTTAAAAAGCTGAACTCGAGGCAACACCCAGTTGATGGTCCTGAAAAGGGCCGTGCGGTTGTTAACCTAACGAATCTGACCTTAGATGACGCTTGCACTGCGGTCCTATCCAAGGGCCCAAACTTCGCCATTGCTCCTACCGTGATACCGAGGGAGAAGATTATAACTGGGATCGAGTCGGCCATCCGAAAGCTTCCCAAGGGAGACGCTGATGAGATAAGGGAAGAAGTAGCACTCATTCTACGCAACGCTAGACCACCTAAGTCTAATATCACAACTGCCGAAAGACGAGCTCTGAGGAACCTGCAAGAAAATGAGAGCATTCTCATAATACCTGCAGACAAAGGGAATGCAACTGTGGTAATCAACAAAGAGGACTACCGGAGCAAAATTACGGAACTTCTCCAAGACGGGACGTATAAGAAACTCAAGACCGACCCGACAGCAAAAATAGAGCGAAACACCAGAGCTCTAATAAAGAAATCCCTCATTCCGATGGAAGAACAACGTGGACTATTTTCTTCGGCTCCCAAACCACCCAGATTATACGGACTGCCGAAAATACATAAGGAGGGGATACCACTCCGACCTATAGTCAGCCAGATCGATTCTCCAACATACGGACTGGCGAAATACCTGGCCCAATCTCTACAGTTCTACGTCGGAAAAACATCGTCATTCGTGAAAAACTCCGGGCATTTCATCGACATCCTGAAAAAGATCACAATGGACAGCAACGAATTATTGGTGAGCTTCGATGTTGTTTCACTGTTCACTAACATCCCGATTAAGGAATCGGTGGAGATCATCAGAGGCCTAACCACCAACGGCATTCCGGAAGACTTCCCCACACTGGTGGAGCATTGCCTCACGAATGCTTATTTTTTGTGGAACGAAGAATTCTACGAGCAGACAGAGGGTGCAGCCATGGGTTCGCCGCTGTCTCCGGTAGTGGCTAACCTGTTCATGGAGCATTTTGAAGAAAAGATCCTTAATCAGTACGAGAAAAAACCTAGGATGTGGTTAAGATATGTGGATGATACTTTCGTCATCTGGCAGCACGGCGCAACAGAACTTCAGAAATTTCTTCAATTTCTCAACTCACAACATCATTCCATCAAATTTACGATGGAAGTAGAAAAGGACAACCAACTACCTTTCCTGGACGTCTTAGTCAAAAAGAAGAGTTGTGGGAAGCTGGGACATGCTGTTTACAGAAAGAAGACACACACCGACCGTTATCTAAACGCAACCTCTCACCACCATCCGCTCCAAAAGACATCTTTGGTGGACACACTAGTTCACAGAGCGTATGAAATCTCTGACGCCGATTCTCTGCTGACTGAAAAGAAACATCTCCTGAGAGCACTAAAACAAAACGGCTATCGGAACGATATGGTCCTAAAAAGGACCGCCAGGGAAGAAAGGCGAAGACGAGATTCTGACAAGTCAATCAAGCAGACGGAACCGGACCCAAAGGCATACGCGACTATCCCCTTCGTATCCGGAACATCCGAGAAGATAGCCAGAATCCTTAAAAAGCACGACGTGGTGACAAGATTCAACTGCACCAAGAAAATAGCGGACGCGCTCCCCGGACCGAAGGACAAAATCTCGAAAGACCTATACGAAGGGGTCTATCAAGTACCGTGTTCATGTGGGAAAGCCTACATCGGGGAAACATGCCGAGCTATGAAAGTTCGGATGAAAGAACACCTCCGGGCTACTACGAACAAACAGTTTCACCTCTCGGCCATCTCCGAGCATAAATGGAGTGAACCCGGCCATGATATTCTATTCCATGACGCTACAATCATAAGTAAAGAAAGTAGATATTACCCACGCCTAATCAGAGAAGCTATTGAGATAGCCAAAAACCCGGCGAATTTCAATAGAGATGAAGGCTACCATCTCCACAACGCGTGGAAGAGAGTCCTCCGAAAAAGGACCAATCAGAGAGCAGCACTTGGACGGGACCACCTATATAAGGACGGCCAAAATCTGAGTCCCTCATCTTCGACCTGAAGACGCCGGATGAAACTTCGGCGAAACTGTTGTCGGCTTCAAACAACAACGCGGTGAAAACCCGGACATGCAGAATTCTTCAAGCCACCGCCGCGAAAATCTACGCAGCCATATACTTCGCCTCTACGGGGAGGGAACTCACAGGAAGATAAGGAGATTTGAGAAGCTGCGGAAGAAGAAAGGAAGACTCCTGTCTTCCTTGGCCTTCCTCCAACGCTGCAGGGACACGGATACACTGCCCACCTGTGTTGAAGTGAAACACCACCTAAGAACCAAGGCAGCAAAAAGAATTTTTCGTCGCACTAGTGAGGCCTTACTTCGAGAGCGGGTGCACCACACACGCCTTGCTCTCCACCTCTGTTCAGAAGAATTGTTCGCGATTCATCTGGAGTTGGGCGACATTCTCTGCGCCTCTGATTGGGACAAAATCGAAAGAATAACTTACGACTCTTCCCGCACTGCCCAGGCGTCAACCCGGGATACCCAAATCAAGAAATTTAAAAAGCTGAACTCGAGGCAACACCCAGTTGATGGTCCTGAAAAGGGCCGTGCGGTTGTTAACCTAACGAATCTGACCTTAGATGACGCTTGCACTGCGGTCCTATCCAAGGGCCCAAACTTCGCCATTGCTCCTACCGTGATACCGAGGGAGAAGATTATAACTGGGATCGAGTCGGCCATCCGAAAGCTTCCCAAGGGAGACGCTGATGAGATAAGGGAAGAAGTAGCACTCATTCTACGCAACGCTAGACCACCTAAGTCTAATATCACAACTGCCGAAAGACGAGCTCTGAGGAACCTGCAAGAAAATGAGAGCATTCTCATAATACCTGCAGACAAAGGGAATGCAACTGTGGTAATCAACAAAGAGGACTACCGGAGCAAAATTACGGAACTTCTCCAAGACGGGACGTATAAGAAACTCAAGACCGACCCGACAGCAAAAATAGAGCGAAACACCAGAGCTCTAATAAAGAAATCCCTCATTCCGATGGAAGAACAACGTGGACTATTTTCTTCGGCTCCCAAACCACCCAGATTATACGGACTGCCGAAAATACATAAGGAGGGGATACCACTCCGACCTATAGTCAGCCAGATCGATTCTCCAACATACGGACTGGCGAAATACCTGGCCCAATCTCTACAGTTCTACGTCGGAAAAACATCGTCATTCGTGAAAAACTCCGGGCATTTCATCGACATCCTGAAAAAGATCACAATGGACAGCAACGAATTATTGGTGAGCTTCGATGTTGTTTCACTGTTCACTAACATCCCGATTAAGGAATCGGTGGAGATCATCAGAGGCCTAACCACCAACGGCATTCCGGAAGACTTCCCCACACTGGTGGAGCATTGCCTCACGAATGCTTATTTTTTGTGGAACGAAGAATTCTACGAGCAGACAGAGGGTGCAGCCATGGGTTCGCCGCTGTCTCCGGTAGTGGCTAACCTGTTCATGGAGCATTTTGAAGAAAAGATCCTTAATCAGTACGAGAAAAAACCTAGGATGTGGTTAAGATATGTGGATGATACTTTCGTCATCTGGCAGCACGGCGCAACAGAACTTCAGAAATTTCTTCAATTTCTCAACTCACAACATCATTCCATCAAATTTACGATGGAAGTAGAAAAGGACAACCAACTACCTTTCCTGGACGTCTTAGTCAAAAAGAAGAGTTGTGGGAAGCTGGGACATGCTGTTTACAGAAAGAAGACACACACCGACCGTTATCTAAACGCAACCTCTCACCACCATCCGCTCCAAAAGACATCTTTGGTGGACACACTAGTTCACAGAGCGTATGAAATCTCTGACGCCGATTCTCTGCTGACTGAAAAGAAACATCTCCTGAGAGCACTAAAACAAAACGGCTATCGGAACGATATGGTCCTAAAAAGGACCGCCAGGGAAGAAAGGCGAAGACGAGATTCTGACAAGTCAATCAAGCAGACGGAACCGGACCCAAAGGCATACGCGACTATCCCCTTCGTATCCGGAACATCCGAGAAGATAGCCAGAATCCTTAAAAAGCACGACGTGGTGACAAGATTCAACTGCACCAAGAAAATAGCGGACGCGCTCCCCGGACCGAAGGACAAAATCTCGAAAGACCTATACGAAGGGGTCTATCAAGTACCGTGTTCATGTGGGAAAGCCTACATCGGGGAAACATGCCGAGCTATGAAAGTTCGGATGAAAGAACACCTCCGGGCTACTACGAACAAACAGTTTCACCTCTCGGCCATCTCCGAGCATAAATGGAGTGAACCCGGCCATGATATTCTATTCCATGACGCTACAATCATAAGTAAAGAAAGTAGATATTACCCACGCCTAATCAGAGAAGCTATTGAGATAGCCAAAAACCCGGCGAATTTCAATAGAGATGAAGGCTACCATCTCCACAACGCGTGGAAGAGAGTCCTCCGAAAAAGGACCAATCAGAGAGCAGCACTTGGACGGGACCACCTATATAAGGACGGCCAAAATCTGAGTCCCTCATCTTCGACCTGAAGACGCCGGATGAAACTTCGGCGAAACTGTTGTCGGCTTCAAACAACAACGCGGTGAAAACCCGGACATGCAGAATTCTTATAACCCTGCAGTTGCTATCCCGTATTGTCCGGGGGGAAATGGAGTCCTTAAGTCTTCTAGCTCTGGCATCTATTTCTTGATTTTTATATGCATGATCCAAGCGACCAATGTATATATTAGTACGAATAATTTGCGAGACCTCGGTGCTGAGCCATGCGGATCAAATTTATTCAATCATTTCAATCTTGCATTGAGACGTCTTTCAGCCAATGATTCCCACCCTAAATCCATGAATATTTATATAAAAACTCATACATTATGGCACCCTCATTTCTTCTTCTTGGCCTTATGGTTAAGATCAAATTGAGGTCCGGCCCCCGGTGCACTTTCAAGTCCGCAATGGACCGGTAGCTTGAGCACCGAGGCCGCACGGCCGCTTTAGGACCCCCGGGGGAACTCTCCGTCAATCCCGTACGTATCCGAGCAGGGCGGATGATTTGAACTACGCGCGGTTTCATTTTCGGCCGCGACGATGGTCAATCGACAGTTATTCGAGCTTTACGCCCGATCGGTTTTGTTGACCTCCTCACTCCAGAAGGTATTTGTGAAAGATTATATCAACCAAAAAACCATCATCTCAAATCGCCAAACAATTTAAATGTCTTCCCGATTCCACTCGTACTGGCCCAGACCAGCCATAGAAACCGAGAAGAGGTTGAGTGCCTTCAGCGCGTAACTCGGCCGCAACCTAGACTATGCAGCTGGGAATCACGCGCTCAATGCAAACATTGATATTTTGAAATGTTTCGTTCCGCGGTTTCTCAGACCGCGGGGAAGCAGAGCGGCCCGGTCCGGAGGGGACCTGGAAGCGCACCGTGGGCCGGACTACGCTTTGATCTTAGCCATAAGGCTAAGAAGAAGAATCGGGGACCAAACTGTATGATTTTTCGCGGACGGCGCTCCTACGCGCCGAAGCGCCTTGGCACGTGCCACCCGTGGGTAAAAGGGGAGGGGAGGAGTCGGGCTCGAATGCCACGACGTTCCTCCTCTACTGATTGCGGGAGGAGGGGGGCGGAGGACCTAGCACGCGAGGATTCATTCTGGTGGGCGCGACGCGCTGAATTTAAAATTTATTATGTTGAAATTTTTCGTTCCGCAGTCCCTTAGAAAACGGGAAAACCCTCCGTCGCACCCCTCTGTTTCAGCATTTACATCTTTTAATCATTTTGTTAGTTGAAAAGGAAAAATTTTCAATTAACATTCCACGGTGTTTCAGGCCGTAGAATATTGTCCACCAGGCCCCGTGGTGCCATGATTTAATGCCCTCACATGCCCCCACGTCCCTTCACATAAAAACGGGGGGGGGCGGGTACCATTAGAAAAGCATCCTCGCGTGCTAGTTCCTCCCGCCCCCTTCCACCTCTCGATTCTGCGGAGTAGGAAATTCGAGTCGTCGAGGCCCCCTACTCCACCGGGCGGTGTGTACGAAGGCACTACGGCGCTTAGGATGCGCAGTCCGGTAAAAATCATACACTTCATCTATATCTATATAATACCCCGCAAGCAGCCGCAAGGGCGATTGACGTGGGGTGTTTGGTCACCAACTGTAAAAAGGAAATATACCACATGCAAAAGAAACAACACGCAAAGATACACCCACAGCAGCGCACACACCCATGCAAAAATCCCTTCATCCAATACTGATGCAAACGCCTATACCGCAAAAAAACTAAAAAACTGACCCCCTTGATGCAGCACGGAAGCCATCCTACAACACGGAAGCAAGGACAAACAAGCAAGAAATTTAAACATCACCACCACATGAAAATGTACCACGTAGCACTCACCCCGAAAGAGTCTGTAAAAGGCAGGGAATGCGACCCAACTTTGCAGGTAACAGGAATTTCCCCCCGCGGAGAGGGACGAGGAATTGGAATGGAAACTTAAAAACAGATGAAATAAACACAAATGTGGTCATTCGGAAAGAATGGATTATAACAAAACGCATAAGGTTAGTGGAAGAGCATGCATAATACATACAACTAATGATTTTTTAGACGCTGAGGGTGGCTAGTGGAATTTTTGCTATCTATAACCCTGCAGTTGCTATTCCGTATTGTCCGGGGGGAAATGGAGTCCTTAAGTCTTCTAGCTCTGGCATCTATTTCTTGATTTTTATATGCATGATCCAAGCGACCAATGTATATATTAGTACGAATAATTTGCGAGACCTCGGTGCTGAGCCCATGCGGATCAAATTTATTCAATCATTTCAATCATGCATTGAGACGTCTTTCAGCCAATGATTCCCACCCTAAATCCATGAATATTTATATAAAAACTCATACATTATGGCACCCTCATTTCTTCTTCTTGGCCTTATGGTTAAGATCAAATTGAGGTCCGGCCCCCGGTGCACTTTCAAGTCCGCAATGGACCCGGTAGCTTGAGCACCGAGGCCGCACGGCCGCTTTAGGACCCCCCGGGGGAACTCTCCGTCAATCCCGTACGTATCCGAGCAGGGCGGATGATTTGAACTACGCGCGGTTTCATTTTCGGCCGCGACGATGGTCAAGCGACAGTTATTCGAGCTTTACGCCCGATCGGTTTTGTTGACCTCCTCACTCCAGCAGGTATTTGTGAAAGATTATATCAACCAAAAAACCTCATCATCTCAATCGCCAAACAATTTAAATGTCTTCCCGATTCCACTCGTACTGGCCCAGAGCAGCCATAGAAACCGAGAAGAGGTTGAGTGCCTTCAGCGCATAAGTCGGCCGCAACCTGGACTATGCAGCTGGGAATCACGCGCTCAATGCAAACTTTGATATTTTGAAATGTTTCGTTCCCGCGGTTTCTCAGACCGCGGGGAAGCAGAGCAGCCCGGTCCGGAGGGGACCTGGAAGCGCACCGTGGGCCGGACTACGCTTTGATCTTAGCCATAAGGCTAAGAAGAAGAATCGGGGACCAAACTGTATGATTTTTCGCGGACGGCGCTCCTACGCGCCGAAGCGCCTTGGCACGTGCCACCCCCTGGGTAAAAGGGGAGGGGAGGAGTCGGGCTCGAATGCCACGACGTTCCTCCTCTACTGATTGCGGGAGGAGGGGGGCGGAGGACCTAGCACGCGAGGACTCATTCTGGTGGGCGCGACGCGCTGAATTTAAAATTTATTATGTTGAAATTTTTTGTTCCGCAGTCCCTTAGAAAACGGGAAAACCCTCCGTCGCACCCCTCTGTTTCAGCATTTACATCTTTTAATCATTTTGTTAGTTGAAAAGGAAAAATTTTCAATTAACATTCCAACGGTGTTTCAGGCCGTAGAATATTGTCCACCAGGCCTCGTGGTGCCATGATTTAATGCCCTCACATGCCCCCACGTCCTTCACATAAAAAACGGGGGGGGGCGGGTACCATTAGAAAAGCATCCTCGCGTGCTAGTTCCTCCGCCCCCTTCCACCTCTCGATTCTGCGGAGTAGGAAATACGAGTCGTCGAGGCCCCCTACTCCACCGGGCGGTGTGTACGAAGGCACTACGGCGCTTAGGATGCGCAGTCCGGTAAAAATCATACACTTCATCTATATCTATATAATACCCCACAAGCAGCCGCAAGGGCGATTGACGTGGGGTGTTTGGTCACCAACTGTAAAAAAGGAAATATACCACATGCAAAAGAAACAACACGCAAAGATACACCCACAGCAGCGCACACACCCATGCAAAAATCCCTTCATCCAATACTGATGCAAACGCCTATACCGCAAAAAAACTAAAAAACTGACCCCCTTGATGCAGCACGGAAGCCATCCTACAACACGGAAGCCAGGACAAACAAGCAAGAAATTTAAAACATCACCACCACATGAAAATGTACCACGTAGCACTCCACCCCGAAAGAGTCTGTAAAAGGCAACGAATTCGAACCCAACGTTGCTGGTAGCAGGAATTTCCCCCCGCGGAGAGGGACGAGGAAATGAAATGGAAACTTAAAAACAGATGAAATAAACACAAATGTGGTCATTCGGAAAGAATGGATTATAACAAAACGCATAAGGTTAGTGGAAGAGCATGCATAATACATACAACTAGATGATTTTTTAGACGCTGAGGGTGGCTAGTGGAATTTTTGCTATCTATAACCCTGCAGTTGCTATCCCGTATTGTCCGGGGGAAATGGAGTCCTTAAGTCTTCTAGCTCTGGCATCTATTTCTTGATTTTTATATGCATGATCCAAGCGACCAATGTATATATTAGTACGAATAATTTGCGAGACCTCGGTGCTGAGCCATGCGGATCAAATTTATTCAATCATTTCAATCTTGCATTGAGACGTCTTTCAGCCAATGATTCCCACCCTAAATCCATGAATATTTATATAAAAACTCATACATTATGGCACCCTCATTTCTTCTTCTTGGCCTTATGGTTAAGATCAAATTGAGGTCCGGCCCCCGGTGCACTTTCAAGTCCGCAATGGACCGGTAGCTTGAGCACCGAGGCCGCACGGCCGCTTTAGGACCCCCGGGGGAACTCTCCGTCAATCCCGTACGTATCCGAGCAGGGCGGATGATTTGAACTACGCGCGGTTTCATTTTTCGGCCGCGACGATGGTCAAGCGACAGTTATTCGAGCTTTACGCCCTATCGGTTTTGTTGACCTCCTCACTCCAGCAGGTATTTGTGAAAGATTATATCAACCAAAAAACCATCATCTCAAATCGCCAAACAATTTAAATGTCTTCCCGATTCCACTCGTACTGGCCCAGAGCAGCCCATAGAAACCGAGAAGAGGTTAAGTGCCTTCAGCGCATAACTCGGCCGCAACCTGGACTATGCAGCTGGTAATCACGCGCTCAATGCAAACTTTGATATATTGAAAATGTTTCGTTCCGCGGTTTCTCAGACCGCGGGGAAGCAGAGCGGCCCGGTCCGGAGGGGACCTGGAAGCGCACCGTGGGCCGGACTACGCTTTGATCTTAGCCATAAGGCTAAGAAGAAGAATCGGGGACCAAACTGTATGATTTTTCGCGGACGGCGCTCCTACGCGCCGAAGCGCCTTGGCACGTGCCACCCGTGGGTAAAAGGGGAGGGGAGGAGTCGGGCTCGAATGCCACGACGTTCCTCCTCTACTGATTGCGGGAGGAGGGGGGCGGAGGACCTAGCACGCGAGGATTCATTCTGGTGGGCGCGACGCGCTGAATTTAAAATTTATTATGTTGAAATTTTTCGTTCCGCAGTCCCTTAGAAAACGGGAAAACCCTCCGTCGCACCCCTCTGTTTCAGCATTTACATCTTTTAATCATTTTGTTAGTTGAAAAGGAAAAATTTTCAATTAACATTCCACGGTGTTTCAGGCCGTAGAATATTGTCCACCAGGCCCCGTGGTGCCATGATTTAATGCCCTCACATGCCCCCACGTCCTTCACATAAAACGGGGGGGGCGGGTACCATTAGAAAAGCATCCTCGCGTGCTAGTTCCTCCGCCCCCTTCCACCTCTCGATTCTGCGGAGTAGGAAATTCGAGTCGTCGAGGCCCCCTACTCCACCGGGCGGTGTGTACGAAGGCACTACGGCGCTTAGGATGCGCAGTCCGGTAAAAATCATACACTTCATCTATATCTATATAATACCCCGCAAGCAGCCGCAAGGGCGATTGACGTGGGGTGTTTGGTCACCAACTGTAAAAAGGAAATATACCACATGCAAAAGAAACAACACGCAAAGATACACCCACAGCAGCGCACACACCCATGCAAAAATCCCTTCATCCAATACTGATGCAAACGCCTATACCGCAAAAAAACTAAAAAACTGACCCCCTTGATAGAGCACGGAAGCCATCCTACAACACGGAAGCCAGGACAAACAAGCAAGAAATTTAAACATCACCACCACATGAAAATGTACCACGTAGCACTCCACCCCGAAAGAGTCTGTAAAAGGCAACGAATTCGACCCAACGTTGCTGGTAGCAGGAATTTCCCCCCGCGGAGAGGGACGAGGAAATGAAATGGAAACTTAAAAACAGATGAAATAAACACAAATGTGGTCATTCGGAAAGAATGGATTATAACAAAACGCATAAGGTTAGTGGAAGAGCATGCATAATACATACAACTAATGATTTTTTAGACGCTGAGGGTGGCTAGTGGAATTTTTGCTATCTATAACCCTGCAGTTGCTATCCCGTATTGTCCGGGGGGAAATGGAGTCCTTAAGTCTTCTAGCTCTGGCATCTATTTCTTGATTTTTATATGCATGATCCAAGCGACCAATGTATATATTAGTACGAATAATTTGCGAGACCTCGGTGCTGAGCCATGCGGATCAAATTTATTCAATCATTTCAATCTTGCATTGAGACGTCTTTCAGCCAATGATTCCCACCCTAAATCCATGAATATTTATATAAAAACTCATACATTATGGCACCCTCATTTCTTCTTCTTGGCCTTATGGTTAAGATCAAATTGAGGTCCGGCCCCCGGTGCACTTTCAAGTTCGCAATGGACCGGTAGCTTGAGCACCGAGGCCGCACGGCCGGTTTAGGACCCCCGGGGGAACTCTCCGTCAATCCCGTACGTATCCGAGCAGGGCGGATGATTTGAACTACGCGCGGTTTCATTTTCGGCCGCGACGATGGTCAAGCGACAGTTATTCGAGCTTTACGCCCGATCGGTTTTGTTGACCTCCTCACTCCAGCAGGTATTTGTGAAAGATTATATCAACCAAAAAACCATCATCTCAAATCGCCAAACAATTTAAATGTCTTCCCGATTCCACTCGTACTGGCCCAGAGCAGCCATAGAAACCGACAAGAGGTTGAGTGCCTTTAGCGCGTAACTCGGCCGCAACCTGGACTATGCAGCTGGGAATCACGCGCTCAATGCAAACTCTGATATTTTGAAATGTTTCGTTCCGCGGTTTCTCAGACCGCGGGGAAGCAGAGCGGCCCGGTCCGGAGGGGACCTGGAAGCGCACCGTGGGCCGGACTACGCTTTGATCTTAGCCATAAGGCTAAGAAGAAGAATCGGGAACCAAACTGTATGATTTTTCGCGGACGGCGCTCCTACGCGCCGAAGCGCCTTGGCACGTGCCACCCGTGGGTAAAAGGGGAGGGGAGGAGTCGGGCTCGAATGCCACGACGTTCCTCCTCTACTGATTGCGGGAGGAGGGGGGCGGAGGACCTAGCACGCGAGGACTCATTCTGGTGGGCGCGACGCGCTGAATTTAAAATTTATTATGTTGAAATTTTTCGTTCCGCAGTCCCTTAGAAAACGGGAAAACCCTCCGTCGCACCCCTCTGTTTCAGCATTTACATCTTTTAATCATTTTGTTAGTTGAAAAGGAAAAATTTTCAATTAACATTCCACGGTGTTTCAGGCCGTAGAATATTGTCCACCAGGCCCCGTGGTGCCATGATTTAATGCCCTCACATGCCCCCACGTCCTTCACATAAAAACGGGGGGGGGCGGGTACCATTAGAAAAGCATCCTCGCGTGCTAGTTCCTCCGCCCCCTTCCACCTCTCGATTCTGCGGAGTAGGAAATTCGAGTCGTCGAGGCCCCCTACTCCACCGGGCGGTGTGTACGAAGGGCACTACGGCGCTTAGGATGCGCAGTCCGGTAAAAATCATACACTTCATCTATATCTATATAATACCCCGCAAGGGCGATTGACGTGGGGTGTTTGGTCACCAACTGTAAAAAGGAAATATACCACATGCAAAAGAAACAACACGCAAAGATACACCCACAGCAGCGCACACACCCATGCAAAAATCCCTTCATCCAATACTGATGCAAACGCCTATACCGCAAAAAAACTAAAAAACTGACCCCCTTGATGCAGCACGGAAGCCATCCTACAACACGGAAGCCAGGACAAACAAGCAAGAAATTTAAACATCACCACCACATGAAAATGTACCACGCAGCACTCCACCCCGAAAGAGTCTGTAAAAGGCAACGAATTCGACCCAACGTTGCTGGTAGCAGGAATTTCCCCCCGCGGAGAGGGACGAGGAAATGAAATGGAAACTTAAAAACAGATGAAATAAACACAAATGTGGTCATTCGGAAAGAATGGATTATAACAAAACGCATAAGGTTAGTGGAAGAGCATGCATAATACATACAACTAATGATTTTTTAGACGCTGAGGGTGGCTAGTGGAATTTTTGCTATCTATAACCCTGCAGTTGCTATCCCGTATTGTCCGGGGGGAAATGGAGTCCTTAAGTCTTCTAGCTCTGGCATCTATTTATTGATTTTTATATGCATGATCCAAGCGACCAATGTATATATTAGTACGAATAATTTGCGAGACCTCGGTGCTGAGCCATGCGGATCAAATTTATTCAATCATTTCAATCTTGCATTGAGACGTCTTTCAGCCAATGATTCCCACCCTAAATCCATGAATATTTATATAAAAACTCATACATTATGGCACCCTCATTTCTTCTTCTTGGCCTTATGGTTAAGATCAAATTGAGGTCCGGCCCCCGGTGCACTTTCAAGTCCGCAATGGACCGGTAGCTTGAGCACCGAGGCCGCACGGCCGCTTTAGGACCCCCGGGGGAACTCTCCGTCAATCCCGTACGTATCCGAGCAGGGCGGATGATTTGAACTACACGCGATTTCATTTTCGGCCGCAACGATGGTCAAGTGACAGTTATTCGAGCTTTACGCCCGATCGGTTTTGTTGACCTCCTCACTCCAGCAGGTATTTGTGAAAGATTATATCAACCAAAAAACCATCATCTCAAATCGCCAAACAATTTAAATGTCTTCCCGATTCCACTCGTACTGGCCCAGAGCAGCCATAGAAACCGAGAAGAGGTTGAGTGCCTTCAGCGCATAAGTCGGCCGCAACCTGGACTATGCAGCTGGGAATCACGCGCTCAATGCAAACTTTGATATTTTGAAATGTTTCGTTCCGCGGTTTCTCAGACCGCGGGGAAGCAGAGAGGCCCGGTCCGGAGGGGACCTGGAAGCGCACCGTGGGCCGGACTACGCTTTGATCTTAGCCATAAGGCTAAGAAGAAGAATCGGGGACCAAACTGTATGATTTTTCGCGGACGGCGCTCTTACGCGCCGAAGCGCCTTGGCACGTGCCACCCGTGGGTAAAAGGGGAGGGGAGGAGTCGGGCTCGAATGCCACGACGTTCCTCCTCTACTGATTGCGGGAGGAGGGGGGCGGAGGACCTAGCACGCGAGGATTCATTCTGGTGGGCGCGACGCGCTGAATTTAAAATTTATTATGTTGAAATTTTTCGTTCCGCAGTCCCTTAGAAAACGGGAAAACCCTCCGTCGCACCCCTCTGTTTCAGCATTTACATCTTTTAATCATTTTGTTAGTTGAAAAGGAAAAATGTTCAATTAACATTCCACGGTGTTTCAGGCCGTAGAATATTGTCCACCAGGCCCCGTGGTGCCATGATTTAATGCCCTCACATGCCCCCACGTCCTTCACATAAAAACGGGGGGGGCGGGTACCATTAGAAAAGCATCCTCGCGTGCTAGTTCCTCCGCCCCCTTCCACCTCTCGATTCTGCGGAGTAGGAAATTCGAGTCGTCGAGGCCCCCTACTCCACCGGGCGGTGTGTACGAAGGCACTACGGTGCTTAGGATGCGCAGTCCGGTAAAAATCATACACTTCATCTATATCTATATAATACCCCGCAAGCAGCCGCAAGGGCGATTGACGTGGGGTGTTTGGTCACCAACTGTAAAAAGGAAATATACCACATGCAAAAGAAACAACACGCAAAGATACACCCACAGCAGCGCACACACCCATGCAAAAATCCCTTCATCCAATACTGATGCAAACGCCTATACCGCAAAAAAACTAAAAAACTGACCCCCTTGATGCAGCACGGAAGCCATCCTACAACACGGAAGCCAGGACAAACAAGCAAGAAATTTAAATATAACCACCACATGAAAATGTACCACGTAGCACTCCACCCCGAAAGAGTCTGTAAAAGGCAGGGAATGCGACCCAACGTTGCAGGTAGCAGGAATTTCCCCCCGCGGAGAGGGACGAGGAATTGGAATGGAAACTTAAAAACAGATGAAATAAACACAAATGTGGTCATTCGGAAAGAATGAATTATAACAAAACGCATAAGGTTAGTGGAAGAGCATGCATAATACATACAACTAATGATTTTTTAGACGCTGAGGGTGGCTAGTGGAATTTTTGCTATCTATAACCCTGCAGTTGCTATCCCGTATTGTCCGGGGGGAAATGGAGTCCTTAAGTCTTCTAGCTCTGGCATCTATTTATTGATTTTTATATGCATGATCCAAGCGACCAATGTATATATTAGTACGAATAATTTGCGAGACCTCGGTGCTGAGCCATGCGGATCAAATTTATTCAATCATTTCAATCTTGCATTGAGACGTCTTTCAGCCAATGATTCCCACCCTAAATCCATGAATATTTATATAAAAACTCATACATTATGGCACCCTCATTTCTTCTTCTTGGCCTTATGGTTAAGATCAAATTGAGGTCCGGCCCCCGGTGCACTTTCAAGTCCGCAATGGACCGGTAGCTTGAGCACCGAGGCCGCACGGCCGCTTTAGGACCCCCGGGGGAACTCTCCGTCAATCCCGTACGTATCCGAGCAGGGCGGATGATTTGAACTACACGCGATTTCATTTTCGGCCGCAACGATGGTCAAGTGACAGTTATTCGAGCTTTACGCCCGATCGGTTTTGTTGACCTCCTCACTCCAGCAGGTATTTGTGAAAGATTATATCAACCAAAAAACCATCATCTCAAATCGCCAAACAATTTAAATGTCTTCCCGATTCCACTCGTACTGGCCCAGACCAGCCATAGAAACCGAGAAGAGGTTGAGTGCCTTCAGCGCATAAGTCGGCCGCAACCTGGACTATGCAGCTGGGAATCACGCGCTCAATGCAAACTTTGATATTTTGAAATGTTTCGTTCCGCGGTTTCTCAGACCGCGGGGAAGCAGAGAGGCCCGGTCCGGAGGGGACCTGGAAGCGCACCGTGGGCCGGACTACGCTTTGATCTTAGCCATAAGGCTAAGAAGAAGAATCGGGGACCAAACTGTATGATTTTTCGCGGACGGCGCTCTTACGCGCCGAAGCGCCTTGGCACGTGCCACCCGTGGGTAAAAGGGGAGGGGAGGAGTCGGGCTCGAATGCCACGACGTTCCTCCTCTACTGATTGCGGGAGGAGGGGGGCGGAGGACCTAGCACGCGAGGATTCATTCTGGTGGGCGCGACGCGCTGAATTTAAAATTTATTATGTTGAAATTTTTCGTTCCGCAGTCCCTTAGAAAACGGGAAAACCCTCCGTCGCACCCCTCTGTTTCAGCATTTACATCTTTTAATCATTTTGTTAGTTGAAAAGGAAAAATGTTCAATTAACATTCCACGGTGTTTCAGGCCGTAGAATATTGTCCACCAGGCCCCGTGGTGCCATGATTTAATGCCCTCACATGCCCCCACGTCCTTCACATAAAAACGGGGGGGGCGGGGTACCATTAGAAAAGCATCCTCGCGTGCTAGTTCCTCCGCCCCCTTCCACCTCTCGATTCTGCGGAGTAGGAAATTCGAGTCGTCGAGGCCCCCTACTCCACCGGGCGGTGTGTACGAAGGCACTACGGTGCTTAGGATGCGCAGTCCGGTAAAAATCATACACTTCATCTATATCTATATAATACCCCGCAAGCAGCCGCAAGGGCGATTGACGTGGGGTGTTCGGTCACCAACTGTAAAAAGGAAATATACCACATGCAAAAGAAACAACACGCAAAGATACACCCACAGCAGCGCACACACCCATGCAAAAATCCCTTCATCCAATACTGATGCAAACGCCTATACCGCAAAAAAACTAAAAAACTGACCCCCTTGATGCAGCACGGAAGCCATCCTACAACACGGAAGCCAGGACAAACAAGCAAGAAATTTAAATATCACCACCACATGAAAATGTACCACTTAGCACTCCACCCCGAAAGAGTCTGTAAAAGGCAGGGAATGCGACCCAACGTTGCAGGTAGCAGGAATTTCCCCCCGCGGAGAGGGACGAGGAATTGGAATGGAAACTTAAAAACAGATGAAATAAACACAAATGTGGTCATTCGGAAAGAATGGATTATAACAAAACGCATAAGGTTAGTGGAAGAGCATGCATAATACATACAACTAATGATTTTTTAGACGCTGAGGGTGGCTAGTGGAATTTTTGCTATCTATAACCCTGCAGTTGCTATCCCGTATTGTCCGGGGGGAAATGGAGTCCTTAAGTCTTCTAGCTCTGGCATCTATTTATTGATTTTTATATGCATGATCCAAGCGACCAATGTATATATTAGTACGAATAATTTGCGAGACCTCGGTGCTGAGCCATGCGGATCAAATTTATTCAATCATTTCAATCTTGCATTGAGACGTCTTTCAGCCAATGATTCCCACCCTAAATCCATGAATATTTATATAAAAACTCATACATTATGGCACCCTCATTTCTTCTTCTTGGCCTTATGGTTAAGATCAAATTGAGGTCCGGCCCCCGGTGCACTTTCAAGTCCGCAATGGACCGGTAGCTTGAGCACCGAGGCCGTACGGCCGCTTTAGGACCCCCGGGGGAACTCTCCGTCAATCCCGTACGTATCCGAGCAGGGCGGATGATTTAAACTACACGCGGTTTCATTTTCGGCCGCGACGATGGTCAAGCGACAGTTATTCGAGCTTTACGCCCGATCGGTTTTGTTGACCTCCTCACTCCAGCAGGTATTTGTGAAAGATTATATCAACCAAAAAACCATCATCTCAAATCGCCAAACAATTTAAATGTCTTCCCGATTCCACTCGTACTGGCCCAGAGCAGCCATAGAAACCGAGAAGAGGTTGAGTGCCTTCAGCGCATAAGTCGGCCGCAACCTGGACTATGCAGCTGGGAATCACGCGCTCAATGCAAACTTTGATATTTTGAAATGTTTCGTTCCGCGGTTTCTCAGACCGCGGGGAAGCAGAGAGGCCCGGTCCGGAGGGGACCTGGAAGCGCACCGTGGGCCGGACTAAGCTTTGATCTTAGCCATAAGGCTAAGAAGAAGAATCGGGGACCAAACTGTATGATTTTTCGCGGACGGCGCTCCTACGCGCCGAAGCGCCTTGGCACGTGCCACCCGTGGGTAAAAGGGGAGGGGAGGAGTCGGGCTCGAATGCCACGACGTTCCTCCTCTACTGATTGCGGGAGGAGGGGGGCGGAGGACCTAGCACGCGAGGACTCATTCTGGTGGGCGCGACGCGCTGAATTTAAAATTTATTATGTTGAAATTTTTCGTTCCGCAGTCCCTTAGAAAACGGGAAAACCCTCCGTCGCACCCCTCTGTTTCAGCATTTACATCTTTTAATCATTTTGTTAGTTGAAAAGGAAAAATTTTCAATTAACATTCCACGGTGTTTCAGGCCGTAGAATATTGTCCACCAGGCCCCGTGGTGCCATGATTTAATGCCCTCACATGCCCCCACGTCCTTCACATAAAAACGGGGGGGGGCGGGTACCATTAGAAAAGCATCCTCGCGTGCTAGTTCCTCCGCCCCCTTCCACCTCTCGATTCTGCGGAGTAGGAAATTCGAGTCGTCGAGGCCCCCTACTCCACCGGGCGGTGTGTACGAAGGCACTACGGCGCTTAGGATGCGCAGTCCGGTAAAAATCATACACTTCATCTATATCTATATAATACCCCGCAAGGGCGATTGACGTGGGGTGTTTGGTCACCAACTGTAAAAAGGAAATATACCACCTGCAAAAGAAACAACACGCAAAGATACACCCACAGCAGCGCACACACCCATGCAAAAATCCCTTCATCCAATACTGATGCAAACGCCTATACCGCAAAAAAACTAAAAAACTGACCCCCTTGATGCAGCACGGAAGCCATCCTACAACACGGAAGCCAGGACAAACAAGCAAGAAATTTAAACATCACCACCACATGAAAATGTAACACGTAGCACTCCACCCCGAAAGAGTCTGTAAAAGGCAGGGAATGCGACCCAACGTTGCAGGTAGCAGGAATTTCCCCCCGCGGAGAGGGACGAGGAATTGGAATGGAAACTTAAAAACAGATGAAATAAACACAAATGTGGTCATTCGGAAAGAATGGATTATAACAAAACGCATAAGGTTAGTGGAAGAGCATGCATAATACATACAACTAATGATTTTTTAGACGCTGAGGGTGGCTAGTGGAATTTTTGCTATCTATAACCCTGCAGTTGCTATCCCGTATTGTCCGGGGGGAAATGGAGTCCTTAAGTCTTCTAGCTCTGGCATCTATTTCTTGATTTTTATATGCATGATCCAAGCGACCAATGTATATATTAGTACGAATAATTTGCGAGACCTCGGTGCTGAGCCATGCGGATCAAATTTATTCAATCATTTCAATCTTGCATTGAGACGTCTTTCAGCCAATGATTCCCACCCTAAATCCATGAATATTTATATAAAAACTCATACATTATGGCACCCTCATTTCTTCTTCTTGGCCTTATGGTTAAGATCAAATTGAGGTCCGGCCCCCGGTGCACTTTCAAGTCCGCAATGGACCGGTAGCTTGAGCACCGAGGCCGCACGGCCGCTTTAGGACCCCCCGGGGGAACTCTCCGTCAATCCCGTACGTATCCGAGCAGGGCGGATGATTTGAACTACGCGCGGTTTCATTTTCGGCCGCGACGATGGTCAAGCGACAGTTATTCGAGCTTTACGCCCGATCGGTTTTGTTGACCTCCTCACTCCAGCAGGTATTTGTGAAAGATTATATCAACCAAAAAACCATCATCTCAAATCGCCAAACAATTTAAATGTCTTCCCGATTCCACTCGTACTGGCCCAGAGCAGCCATAGAAACCGAGAAGAGGTTGAGTGCCTTCAGCGCATAAGTCGGCCGCAACCTGGACTATGCAGCTGGGAATCACGCGCTCAATGCAAACTTTGATATTTTGAAATGTTTCGTTCCGCGGTTTCTCAGACCGCGGGGAAGCAGAGAGGCCCGGTCCGGAGGGGACCTGGAAGCGCACCGTGGGCCGGACTAAGCTTTGATCTTAGCCATAAGGCTAAGAAGAAGAATCGGGGACCAAACTGTAAGATTTTTCGCGGACGTCGCTCCTACGCGCCGAAGCGCCTTGGCACGTGCCACCCGTGGGTAAAAGGGGAGGGGAGGAGTCGGGCTCGAATGCCACGACGTTCCTCCTCTACTGATTGCGGGAGGAGGGGGGCGGAGGACCTAGCACGCGAGGACTCATTCTGGTGGGCGCGACGCGCTGAATTTAAAATTTATTATGTTGAAATTTTTCGTTCCGCAGTCCCTTAGAAAACGGGAAAACCCTCCGTCGCACCCCTCTGTTTCAGCATTTACATCTTTTAATCATTTTGTTAGTTGAAAAGGAAAAATAATCAATTAACATTCCACGGTGTTTCAGGCCGTAGAATATTGTCCACCAGGCCCCGTGGTGCCATGATTTAATGCCCTCACATGCCCCCACGTCCTTCACATAAAAACGGGGGGGGCGGGTACCATTAGAAAAGCATCCTCGCGTGCTAGTTCCTCCGCCCCCTTCCACCTCTCGATTCTGCGGAGTAGGAAATTCGAGTCGTCGAGGCCCCCTACTCCACCGGGCGGTGTGTACGAAGGCACTACGGCGCTTAGGATGCGCAGTCCGGTAAAAATCATACACTTCATCTATATCTATATAATACCCCGCAAGGGCGATTGACGTGGGGTGTTTGGTCACCAACTGTAAAAAGGAAATATACCACCTGCAAAAGAAACAACACGCAAAGATACACCCACAGCAGCGCACACACCCATGCAAAAATCCCTTCATCCAATACTGATGCAAACGCCTATACCGCAAAAAAACTAAAAAACTGACCCCCTTGATGCAGCACGGAAGCCATCCTACAACACGGAAGCCAGGACAAACAAGCAAGAAATTTAAACATCACCACCACATGAAAATGTACCACGTAGCACTCCACCCCGAAAGAGTCTGTAAAAGGCAGGGAATGCGACCCAACGTTGCAGGTAGCAGGAATTTCCCCCCGCGGAGAGGGACGAGGAATTGGAATGGAAACTTAAAAACAGATGAAATAAACACAAATGTGGTCATTCGGAAAGAATGGATTATAACAAAACGCATAAGGTTAGTGGAAGAGCATGCATAATACATACAACTAATGATTTTTTAGACGCTGAGGGTGGCTAGTGGAATTTTTGCTATCTATAACCCTGCAGTTGCTATCCCGTATTGTCCGGGGGGAAATGGAGTCCTTAAGTCTTCTAGCTCTGGCATCTATTTCTTGATTTTTATATGCATGATCCAAGCGACCAATGTATATATTAGTACGAATAATTTGCGAGACCTCGGTGCTGAGCCATGCGGATCAAATTTATTCAATCATTTCAATCTTGCATTGAGACGTCTTTCAGCCAATGATTCCCACCCTAAATCCATGAATATTTATATAAAAACTCATACATTATGGCACCCTCATTTCTCTCTCTTGGCCTTATGGTTAAGATCAAATTGAGGTCCGGCCCCCGGTGCACTTTCAAGTCCGCAATGGACCGGTAGCTTGAGCACCGAGGCCGCACGGCCGCTTTAGGACCCCCGGGGGAACTCTCCGTCAATCCCGTACGTATCCGAGCAGGGCGGATGATTTGAACTACGCGCGGTTTCATTTTCGGCCGCGACGATGGTCAAGCGACAGTTATTCGAGCTTTACGCCCGATCGGTTTTGTTGACCTCCTCACTCCAGCAGGTATTTGTGAAAGATTATATCAACCAAAAAACCATCATCTCAAATCGCCAAACAATTTAAATGTCTTCCCGATTCCACTCGTACTGGCCCAGAGCAGCCATAGAAACCGAGAAGAGGTTGAGTGCCTTCAGCGCATAAGTCGGCCGCAACCTGGACTATGCAGCTGGGAATCACGCGCTCAATGCAAACTTTGATATTTTGAAATGTTTCGTTCCGCGGTTTCTCAGACCGCGGGGAAGCAGAGAGGCCCGGTCCGGAGGGGACCTGGAAGCGCACCGTGGGCCGGACTAAGCTTTGATCTTAGCCATAAGGCTAAGAAGAAGAATCGGGGACCAAACTGTAAGATTTTTCGCGGACGTCGCTCCTACGCGCCGAAGCGCCTTGGCACGTGCCACCCGTGGGTAAAAGGGGAGGGGAGGAGTCGGGCTCGAATGCCACGACGTTCCTCCTCTACTGATTGCGGGAGGAGGGGGGCGGAGGACCTAGCACGCGAGGACTCATTCTGGTGGGCGCGACGCGCTGAATTTAAAATTTATTATGTTGAAATTTTTCGTTCCGCAGTCCCTTAGAAAACGGGAAAACCCTCCGTCGCACCCCTCTGTTTCAGCATTTACATCTTTTAATCATTTTGTTAGTTGAAAAGGAAAAATTTTCAATTAACATTCCACGGTGTTTCAGGCCGTAGAATATTGTCCACCAGGCCCCGTGGTGCCATGATTTAATGCCCTCACATGCCCCCACGTCCTTCACATAAAAACGGGGGGGGCGGGTACCATTAGAAAAGCATCCTCGCGTGCTAGTTCCTCCGCCCCCTTCCACCTCTCGATTCTGCGGAGTAGGAAATTCGAGTCGTCGAGGCCCCCTACTCCACCGGGCGGTGTGTACGAAGGCACTACGGCGCTTAGGATGCGCAGTCCGGTAAAAATCATACACTTCATCTATATCTATATAATACCCCGCAAGGGCGATTGACGTGGGGTGTTTGGTCACCAACTGTAAAAAGGAAATATACCACCTGCAAAAGAAACAACACGCAAAGATACACCCACAGCAGCGCACACACCCATGCAAAAATCCCTTCATCCAATACTGATGCAAACGCCTATACCGCAAAAAAACTAAAAAACTGACCCCCTTGATGCAGCACGGAAGCCATCCTACAACACGGAAGCCAGGACAAACAAGCAAGAAATTTAAACATCACCACCACATGAAAATGTAACACGTAGCACTCCACCCCGAAAGAGTCTGTAAAAGGCAGGGAATGCGACCCAACGTTGCAGGTAGCAGGAATTTCCCCCCGCGGAGAGGGACGAGGAATTGGAATGGAAACTTAAAAACAGATGAAATAAACACAAATGTGGTCATTCGGAAAGAATGGATTATAACAAAACGCATAAGGTTAGTGGAAGAGCATGCATAATACATACAACTAATGATTTTTTAGACGCTGAGGGTGGCTAGTGGAATTTTTGCTATCTATAACCCTGCAGTTGCTATCCCGTATTGTCCGGGGGGAAATGGAGTCCTTAAGTCTTCTAGCTCTGGCATCTATTTCTTGATTTTTATATGCATGATCCAAGCGACCAATGTATATATTAGTACGAATAATTTGCGAGACCTCGGTGCTGAGCCATGCGGATCAAATTTATTCAATCATTTCAATCTTGCATTGAGACGTCTTTCAGCCAATGATTCCCACCCTAAATCCATGAATATTTATATAAAAACTCATACATTATGGCACCCTCATTTCTTCTTCTTGGCCTTATGGTTAAGATCAAATTGAGGTCCGGCCCCCGGTGCACTTTCAAGTCCGCAATGGACCGGTAGCTTGAGCACCGAGGCCGCACGGCCGCTTTAGGACCCCCGGGGGAACTCTCCGTCAATCCCGTACGTATCCGAGCAGGGCGGATGATTTGAACTACGCGCGGTTTCATTTTCGGCCGCGACGATGGTCAAGCGACAGTTATTCGAGCTTTACGCCCGATCGGTTTTGTTGACCTCCTCACTCCAGCAGGTATTTGTGAAAGATTATATCAACCAAAAAACCATCATCTCAAATCGCCAAACAATTTAAATGTCTTCCCGATTCCACTCGTACTGGCCCAGAGCAGCCATAGAAACCGAGAAGAGGTTGAGTGCCTTCAGCGCATAAGTCGGCCGCAACCTGGACTATGCAGCTGGGAATCACGCGCTCAATGCAAACTTTGATATTTTGAAATGTTTCGTTCCGCGGTTTCTCAGACCGCGGGGAAGCAGAGAGGCCCGGTCCGGAGGGGACCTGGAAGCGCACCGTGGGCCGGACTAAGCTTTGATCTTAGCCATAAGGCTAAGAAGAAGAATCGGGGACCAAACTGTAAGATTTTTCGCGGACGTCGCTCCTACGCGCCGAAGCGCCTTGGCACGTGCCACCCGTGGGTAAAAGGGGAGGGGAGGAGTCGGGCTCGAATGCCACGACGTTCCTCCTCTACTGATTGCGGGAGGAGGGGGGCGGAGGACCTAGCACGCGAGGACTCATTCTGGTGGGCGCGACGCGCTGAATTTAAAATTTATTATGTTGAAATTTTTCGTTCCGCAGTCCCTTAGAAAACGGGAAAACCCTCCGTCGCACCCCTCTGTTTCAGCATTTACATCTTTTAATCATTTTGTTAGTTGAAAAGGAAAAATAATCAATTAACATTCCACGGTGTTTCAGGCCGTAGAATATTGTCCACCAGGCCCCGTGGTGCCATGATTTAATGCCCTCACATGCCCCCACGTCCTTCACATAAAAACGGGGGGGGCGGGTACCATTAGAAAAGCATCCTCGCGTGCTAGTTCCTCCGCCCCCTTCCACCTCTCGATTCTGCGGAGTAGGAAATTCGAGTCGTCGAGGCCCCCTACTCCACCGGGCGGTGTGTACGAAGGCACTACGGCGCTTAGGATGCGCAGTCCGGTAAAAATCATACACTTCATCTATATCTATATAATACCCCGCAAGGGCGATTGACGTGGGGTGTTTGGTCACCAACTGTAAAAAGGAAATATACCACCTGCAAAAGAAACAACACGCAAAGATACACCCACAGCAGCGCACACACCCATGCAAAAATCCCTTCATCCAATACTGATGCAAACGCCTATACCGCAAAAAAACTAAAAAACTGACCCCCTTGATGCAGCACGGAAGCCATCCTACAACACGGAAGCCAGGACAAACAAGCAAGAAATTTAAACATCACCACCACATGAAAATGTAACACGTAGCACTCCACCCCGAAAGAGTCTGTAAAAGGCAGGGAATGCGACCCAACGTTGCAGGTAGCAGGAATTTCCCCCCGCGGAGAGGGACGAGGAATTGGAATGGAAACTTAAAAACAGATGAAATAAACACAAATGTGGTCATTCGGAAAGAATGGATTATAACAAAACGCATAAGGTTAGTGGAAGAGCATGCATAATACATACAACTAATGATTTTTTAGACGCTGAGGGTGGCTAGTGGAATTTTTGCTATCTATAACCCTGCAGTTGCTATCCCGTATTGTCCGGGGGGAAATGGAGTCCTTAAGTCTTCTAGCTCTGGCATCTATTTCTTGATTTTTATATGCATGATCCAAGCGACCAATGTATATATTAGTACGAATAATTTGCGAGACCTCGGTGCTGAGCCATGCGGATCAAATTTATTCAATCATTTCAATCTTGCATTGAGACGTCTTTCAGCCAATGATTCCCACCCTAAATCCATGAATATTTATATAAAAACTCATACATTATGGCACCCTCATTTCTTCTTCTTGGCCTTATGGTTAAGATCAAATTGAGGTCCGGCCCCCGGTGCACTTTCAAGTCCGCAATGGACCGGTAGCTTGAGCACCGAGGCCGCACGGCCGCTTTAGGACCCCCGGGGGAACTCTCCGTCAATCCCGTACGTATCCGAGCAGGGCGGATGATTTGAACTACGCGCGGTTTCATTTTCGGCCGCGACGATGGTCAAGCGACAGTTATTCGAGCTTTACGCCCGATCGGTTTTGTTGACCTCCTCACTCCAGCAGGTATTTGTGAAAGATTATATCAACCAAAAAACCATCATCTCAAATCGCCAAACAATTTAAATGTCTTCCCGATTCCACTCGTACTGGCCCAGAGCAGCCATAGAAACCGAGAAGAGGTTGAGTGCCTTCAGCGCATAAGTCGGCCGCAACCTGGACTATGCAGCTGGGAATCACGCGCTCAATGCAAACTTTGATATTTTGAAATGTTTCGTTCCGCGGTTTCTCAGACCGCGGGGAAGCAGAGAGGCCCGGTCCGGAGGGGACCTGGAAGCGCACCGTGGGCCGGACTAAGCTTTGATCTTAGCCATAAGGCTAAGAAGAAGAATCGGGGACCAAACTGTAAGATTTTTCGCGGACGTCGCTCCTACGCGCCGAAGCGCCTTGGCACGTGCCACCCGTGGGTAAAAGGGGAGGGGAGGAGTCGGGCTCGAATGCCACGACGTTCCTCCTCTACTGATTGCGGGAGGAGGGGGGCGGAGGACCTAGCACGCGAGGACTCATTCTGGTGGGCGCGACGCGCTGAATTTAAAATTTATTATGTTGAAATTTTTCGTTCCGCAGTCCCTTAGAAAACGGGAAAACCCTCCGTCGCACCCCTCTGTTTCAGCATTTACATCTTTTAATCATTTTGTTAGTTGAAAAGGAAAAATAATCAATTAACATTCCACGGTGTTTCAGGCCGTAGAATATTGTCCACCAGGCCCCGTGGTGCCATGATTTAATGCCCTCACATGCCCCCACGTCCTTCACATAAAAACGGGGGGGGCGGGTACCATTAGAAAAGCATCCTCGCGTGCTAGTTCCTCCGCCCCCTTCCACCTCTCGATTCTGCGGAGTAGGAAATTCGAGTCGTCGAGGCCCCCTACTCCACCGGGCGGTGTGTACGAAGGCACTACGGCGCTTAGGATGCGCAGTCCGGTAAAAATCATACACTTCATCTATATCTATATAATACCCCGCAAGCAGCCGCAAGGACGATTGACGTGGGGTGTTTGGTCAGCAACTGTAAAAAGGAAATATACCACATGCAAAAGAAACAACACGCAAAGATACACCCACAGCAGCGCACACACCCATGCAAAAATCCCTTCATCCAATACTGATGCAAACGCCTATACCGCAAAAAAACTAAAAAACTGACCCCCTTGGTGCAGCACGGAAGCCATCCTACAACACGGAAGCCAGGACAAACAAGCAAGAAATTTAAACATCACCACCAAATGAAAATGTACCACGTAGCACTCCACCCCGAAAGAGTCTGTAAAAGGCAACGAATTCGACCCAACGTTGCTGGTAGCAGGAATTTCCCCCCGCGGAGAGGGACGAGGAAATGAAATGGAAACTTAAAAACAGATGAAATGAACACAAATGTGGTCATTCGGAAAGAATGGATTATAACAAAACGCATAAGGTTAGTGGAAGAGCATGCATAATACATACAACTAATGATTTTTTAGACGCTGAGGGTGGCTAGTGGAATTTTTGCTATCTATAACCCTGCAGTTGCTATTCCGTATTGTCCGGGGGGAAATGGAGTCCTTAAGTCTTCTAGCTCTGGCATCTATTTCTTGATTTTTATATGCATGATCCAAGCGACCAATGTATATATTAGTACGAATAATTTGCGAGACCTCGGTGCTGAGCCATGCGGATCAAATTTATTCAATCATTTCAATCTTGCATTGAGACGTCTTTCAGCCAATGATTCCCACCGTAAATCCATGAATATTTATATAAAAACTCATACATTATGGCACCCTCATTTCTTCTTCTTGGCCTTATGGTTAAGATCAAATTGAGGTCCGGCCCCCGGTGCACTTTCAAGTCCGCAATGGACCGGTAGCTTGAGCACCGAGGCCGCACGGCCGCTTTAGGACCCCCGGGGGAACTCTCCGTCAATCCCGTACGTATCCGAGCAGGGCGGATGATTTGAACTACGCGCGGTTTCATTTTCGGCCGCGACGATGGTCAAGCGACAGTTATTCGAGCTTTACGCCCGATCGGTTTTGTTGACCTCCTCACTCCAGCAGGTATTTGTGAAAGATTATATCAACCAAAAAACCATCATCTCAAATCGCCAAACAATTTAATGTCTTCCCGATTCCACTCGTACTGGCCCAGACCAGCCATAGAAACCGACAAGAGGTTGAGTGCCTTTAGCGCGTAACTCGGCCGCAACCTGGACTATGCAGCTGGGAATCACGCGCTCAATGCAAACTCTGATATTTTGAAATGTTTCGTTCCGCGGTTTCTCAGACCGCGGGGAAGCAGAGCGGCCCGGTCCGGAGGGGACCTGGAAGCGCACCGTGGGCCGGACTACGCTTTGATCTTAGCCATAAGGCTAAGAAGAAGAATCGGGGACCAAACTGTATGATTTTTCGCGGACGGCGCTCCTACGCGCCGAAGCGCCTTGGCACGTGCCACCCGTGGGTAAAAGGGGAGGGGAGGAGTCGGGCTCGAATGCCACGACGTTCCTCCTCTACTGATTGCGGGAGGAGGGGGGCGGAGGACCTAGCACGCGAGGATTCATTCTGGTGGGCGCGACGCGCTGAATTTAAAATTTATTATGTTGAAATTTTTCGTTCCGCAGTTCCTTAGAAAACGGGAAAACCCTCCGTCGCACCCCTCTGTTTCAGCATTTACATCTTTTAATCATTTTGTTAGTTGAAAAGGAAAAATTTTCAATTAACATTCCACGGTGTTTCAGGCCGTAGAATATTGTCCACCAGGCCCCGTGGTGCCATGATTTAATGCCCTCATATGCCCCCACGTCCTTCACATAAAAACGGGGGGGGCGGGTACCATTAGAAAAGCATCCTCGCGTGCTAGTTCCTCCGCCCCCTTCCACCTCTCGATTCTGCGGAGTAGGAAATTCGAGTCGTCGAGGCCCCCTACTCCACCGGGCGGTGTGTACGAAGGCACTACGGCGCTTAGGATGCGCAGTCCGGTAAAAATCATACACTTCATCTATATCTATATAATACCCCGCAAGGGCGATTGACGTGGGGTGTTTGGTCACCAACTGTAAAAAGGAAATATACCACATGCAAAAGAAACAACACGCAAAGATACACCCACAGCAGCGCACACACCCATGCAAAAATCCCTTCATCCAATACTGATGCAAACGCCTATACCGCAAAAAAACTAAAAAACTGACCCCCTTGATGCAGCACGGAAGCCATCCTACAACACGGAAGCCAGGACAAACAAGCAAGAAATTTAAACATCACCACCAAATGAAAATGTACCACGTAGCACTCCACCCCGAAAGAGTCTGTAAAAGGCAACGAATTCGACCCAACGTTGCTGGTAGCAGGAATTTCCCCCCGCGGAGAGGGACGAGGAAATGAAATGGAAACTTAAAAACAGATGAAATAAACACAAATGTGGTCATTCGGAAAGAATGGATTATAACAAAACGCATAAGGTTAGTGGAAGAGCATGCATAATACATACAACTAATGATTTTTTAGACGCTGAGGGTGGCTAGTGGAATTTTTGCTATCTATAACCCTGCAGTTGCTATCCCGTATTGTCCGGGGGGAAATGGAGTCCTTAAGTCTTCTAGCTCTGGCATCTATTTCTTGATTTTTATATGCATGATCCAAGCGACCAATGTATATATTAGTACGAATAATTTGCGAGACCTCGGTGCTGAGCCATGCGGATCAAATTTATTCAATCATTTCAATCTTGCATTGAGACGTCTTTCAGCCAATGATTCCCACCCTAAATCCATGAATATTTATATAAAAACTCATACATTATGGCACCCTCATTTCTTCTTCTTGGCCTTATGGTTAAGATCAAATTGAGGTCCGGCCCCCGGTGCACTTTCAAGTCCGCAATGGACCGGTAGCTTGAGCACCGAGGCCGCAGGGCCGCTTTAGGACCCCCGGGGGAACTCTCCGTCAATCCCGTACGTATCCGAGCAGGGCGGATGATTTGAACTACGCGCGGTTTCATTTTCGGCCGCGACGATGGTCAAGCGACAGTTATTCGAGCTTTACGCCCGATCGGTTTTGTTGACCTCCTCACTCCAGCAGGTATTTGTGAAAGATTATATCAACCAAAAAACCATCATCTCAAATCGCCAAACAATTTAAATGTCTTCCCGATTCCACTCGTACTGGCCCAGACCAGCCATAGAAACCGACAAGAGGTTGAGTGCCTTTAGCGCGTAACTCGGCCGCAACCTGGACTATGCAGCTGGGAATCACGCGCTCAATGCAAACTCTGATATTTTGAAATGTTTCGTTCCGCGGTTTCTCAGACCGCGGGGAAGCAGAGCGGCCCGGTCCGGAGGGGACCTGGAAGCGCACCGTGGGCCGGACTACGCTTTGATCTTAGCCATAAGGCTAAGAAGAAGAATCGGGGACCAAACTGTATGATTTTTCGCGGACGGCGCTCCTACGCGCCGAAGCGCCTTGGCACGTGCCACCCGTGGGTAAAAGGGGAGGGGAGGAGTCTGGCTCGAATGCCACGACGTTCCTCCTCTACTGATTGCGGGAGGAGGGGGGCCGAGGACCTAGCACGCGAGGATTCATTCTGGTGGGCGCGACGCGCTAAATTTAAAATTTATTATGTTGAAATTTTTCGTTCCGCAGTCCCTTAGAAAACGGGAAAACCCTCCGTCGCACCCCTCTGTTTCAGCATTTACATCTTTTAATCATTTTGTTAGTTGAAAAGGAAAAATTTTCAATTAACATTCCACGGTGTTTCAGGCCGTAGAATATTGTCCACCAGGCCCCGTGGTGCCATGATTTAATGCCCTCACATGCCCCCACGTCCTTCACATAAAAACGGGGGGGGCGGGTACCATTAGAAAAGCATCCTCGCGTGCTAGTTCCTCCGCCCCCTTCCACCTCTCGATTCTGCGGAGTAGGAAATTCGAGTCGTCGAGGCCCCCTACTCCACCGGGCGGTGTATACGAAGGCACTACGGCGCTTAGGATGCGCAGTCCGGTAAAAATCATACACTTCATCTATATCTATATAATACCCCGCAAGCAGCCGCAAGGGCGATTGACGTGGGGTGTTTGGTCACCAACTGTATAAAGGAAATATACTACATGCAAAAGAAACAACACGCAAAGATACACCCACAGCAGCGCACACACCCATGCAAAAATCCCTTCATCCAATACTGATGCAAACGCCTATACCGCAAAAAAACTAAAAAACTGACCCCCTTGATGCAGCACGGAAGCCATCCTACAACACGGAAGCCAGGACAAACAAGCAAGAAATTTAAACATCACCACCACATGAAAATGTACCACGTAGCACTCCACCCCGAAAGAGTCTGTAAAAGGCAACGAATTCGACCCAACGTTGCTGGTAGCAGGAATTTCCCCCCGCGGAGAGGGACGAGGAAATTAAATAGAAACTTAAAAACAGATGAAATAAACACAAATGTGGTCATTCGGAAAGAATGGATTATAACAAAACGCATAAGGTTAGTGGAAGAGCATGCATAATACATACAACTAATGATTTTTTAGACGCTGAGGGTGGCTAGTGGAATTTTTGCCATCTATAACCCTGCAGTTGCTATCCCGTATTGTCCGGGGGGAAATGGAGTCCTTAAGTCTTCTAGCTCTGGCATCTATTTCTTGATTTTTATATGCATGATCCAAGCGACCAATGTATATATTAGTACGAATAATTTGCGAGACCTCGGTGCTGAGCCATGCGGATCAAATTTATTCAATCATTTCAATCTTGCATTGAGACGTCTTTCAGCCAATGATTCCCACCGTAAATCCATGAATATTTATATAAAAACTCATACATTATGGCACCCTCATTTCTTCTTCTTGGCCTTATGGTTAAGATCAAATTGAGGTCCGGCCCCCGGTGCACTTTCAAGTCCGCAATGGACCGGTAGCTTGAGCACCGAGGCCGCACGGCCGCTTTAGGACCCCCGGGGGAACTCTCCGTCAATCCCGTACGTATCCGAGCAGGGCGGATGATTTGAACTACGCGCGGTTTCATTTTCGGCCGCGACGATGGTCAAGCGACAGTTATTCGAGCTTTACGCCCGATCGGTTTTGTTGACCTCCTCACTCCAGCAGGTATTTCTGAAAGATTATATCAACCAAAAAACCATCATCTCAAATCGCCAAACAATTTAAATGTCTTCCCGATTCCACTCGTACTGGCCCAGACCAGCCATAGAAACCGAGAAGAGGTTGAGTGCCTTCAGCGCCTAACTCGGCCGCAACCTGGACTATGCAGCCGGGAATCGCGCGCTCAATGCAAACTTTGATAGTTTGAAATGTTTCGTTCCGCGGTTTCTCAGACCGCGGGGAAGCAGAGCGGCCCGGTCCGGAGGGGACCTGGAAGCGCACCGTGGGCCGGACTACGCTTTGATCTTAGCCATAAGGCTAAGAAGAAGAATCGGGGACCAAACTGTATGATTTTTCGCGGACGGCGCTCCTACGCGCCGAAGCGCCTTGGCACGTGCCACCCGTGGGTAAAAGGGGAGGGGAGGAGTCGGGCTCGAATGCCACGACGTTCCTCCTCTACTGATTGCGGGAGGAGGGGGGCGGAGGACCTAGCACGCGAGGATTCATTCTGGTGGGCGCGACGCGCTGAATTTAAAATTTATTATGTTGAAATTTTTCGTTCCGCAGTCCCTTAGAAAACGGGAAAACCCTCCGTCGCACCCCTCTGTTTCAGCATTTACATCTTTTAATCATTTTGTTAGTTGAAAAGGAAAAATTTTCAATTAACATTCCACGGTGTTTCAGGCCGTAGAATATTGTCCACCAGGCCCCGTGGTGCCATGATTTAATGCCCTCACATGCCCCCACGTCCTTCACATAAAAACGGGGGGGGGGGCGGGTACCATTAGAAAAGCATCCTCGCGTGCTAGTTCCTCCGCCCCCTTCCACCTCTCGATTCTGCGGAGTAGGAAATTCGAGTCGTCGAGGCCCCCTACTCCACCGGGCGGTGTGTACGAAGGCACTACGGCGCTTAGGATGCGCAGTCCGGTAAAAATCATACACTTCATCTATATCTATATAATACCCCGCAAGGGCGATTGACGTGGGGTGTTTGGTCACCAACTGTAAAAAGGAAATATACCACATGCAAAAGAAACTACACGCAAAGATACACCCACAGCAGCGCACACACCCATGCAAAAATCCCTTCATCCAATACTGATGCAAACGCCTATACCGCAAAAAAACTAAAAAACTGACCCCCTTGATGCAGCACGGAAGCCATCCTACAACACGGAAGCCAGGACAAACAAGCAAGAAATTTAAACATCACCACCACATGAAAATGTACCACGTAGCACTCCACCCCGAAAGAGTCTGTAAAAGGCAACGAATTCGACCCAACGTTGCTGGTAGCAGGAATTTCCCCCCGCGGAGAGGGACGAGGAAATGAAATGGAAACTTAAAAACAGATGAAATAAACACAAATGTGGTCATTCGGAAAGAATGGATTATAACAAAACGCATAAGGTTAGTGGAAGAGCATGCATAATACATACAACTAATGATTTTTTAGACGCTGAGGGTGGCTAGTGGAATTTTTGCTATCTATAACCCTGCAGTTGCTATCCCGTATTGTCCGGGGGGAAATGGAGTCCTTAAGTCTTCTAGCTCTGGCATCTATTTCTTGATTTTTATATGCATGATCCAAGCGACCAATGTATATATTAGTACGAATAATTTGCGAGACCTCGGTGCTGAGCCATGCGGATCAAATTTATTCAATCATTTCAATCTTGCATTGAGACGTCTTTCAGCCAATGATTCCCACCCTAAATCCATGAATATTTATATAAAAACTCATACATTATGGCACCCTCATTTCTTCTTCTTGGCCTTATGGTTAAGATCAAATTGAGGTCCGGCCCCCGGTGCACTTTCAAGTCCGCAATGGACCGGTAGCTTGAGCACCGAGGCCGCACGGCCGCTTTAGGACCCCCGGGGGAACTCTCCGTCAATCCCGTACGTATCCGAGCAGGGCGGATGATTTGAACTACGCGCGGTTTCATTTTCGGCCGCGACGATGGTCAAGCGACAGTTATTCGAGCTTTACGCCCGATCGGTTTTGTTGACCTCCTCACTCCAGCAGGTATTTGTGAAATATTATATCAACCAAAAAACCATCATCTCAAATCGCCAAACAATTTAAATGTCTTCCCGATTCCACTCGTACTGGCCCAGAGCAGCCATAGAAACCGAGAAGAGGTTGAGTGCCTTCAGCGCATAAGTCGGCCGCAACCTGGACTATGCAGCTGGGAATCACGCGCTCAATGCAAACTTTGATATTTTGAAATGTTTCGTTCCGCGGTTTCTCAGACCGCGGGGAAGCAGAGCAGCCCGGTCCGGAGGGGACCTGGAAGCGCACCGTGGGCCGGACTACGCTTTGATCTTAGCCATAAGGCTAAGAAGAAGAATCGGGGACCAAACTGTATGATTTTTCGCGGACGGCACTCCTACGCGCCGAAGCGCCTTGGCACGTGCAACCCGTGGGTAAAAGGGGAGGGGAGGAGTCGGGCTCGAATGCCACGACGTTCCTCCTCTACTGATTGCGGGAGGAGGGGGGCGGAGGACCTAGCACGCGAGGATTCATTCTGGTGGGCGCGACGCGCTGAATTTAAAATTTATTATGTTGAAATTTTTCGTTCCGCAGTCCCTTAGAAAACGGGAAAACCCTCCGTCGCACCCCTCTGTTTCAGCATTTACATCTTTTAATCATTTTGTTAGTTGAAAAGGAAAAATTTTCAATTAACATTCCACGGTGTTTCAGGCCGTAGAATATTGTCCACCAGGCCCCGTGGTGCCATGATTTAATGCCCTCACATGCCCCCACGTCCTTCACATAAAAACGGGGGGGGCGGGTACCATTAGAAAAGCATCCTCGCGTGCTAGTTCCTCCGCCCCCTTCCACCTCTCGATTCTGCGGAGTAGGAAATTCGAGTCGTCGAGGCCCCCTACTCCACCGGGCGGTGTGTACGAAGGCACTACGGCGCTTAGGATGCGCAGTCCGGTAAAAATCATACACTTCATCTATATCTATATAATACCCCGCAAGCAGCCGCAAGGGCGATTGACGTGGGGTGTTTGGTCACCAACTGTAAAAAGGAAATATACCACATGCAAAAGAAACAACACGCAAAGATACACCCACAGCAGCGCACACACCCATGCAAAAATCCCTTCATCCAATACTGATGCAAACGCCTATACCGCAAAAAAACTAAAAAACTGACCCCCTTGATGCAGCACGGAAGCCATCCTACAACACGGAAGCAAGGACAAACAAGCAAGAAATTTAAACATCACCACCACATGAAAATGTACCACGTAGCACTCCACCCCGAAAGAGTCTGTAAAAGGCAACGAATTCGACCCAACGTTGCTGGTAGCAGGAATTTCCCCCCGCGGAGAGGGACGAGGAAATGAAATGGAAACTTAAAAACAGATGAAATAAACACAAATGTGGACATTCGGAAAGAATGGATTATAACAAAACGCATAAGGTTAGTGGAACAGCATGCATAATACATACAACTAATGATTTTTTAGACGCTGAGGGTGGCTAGTGGAATTTTTGCTATCTATAACCCTGCAGTTGCTATCCCGTATTGTCCGGGGGGAAATGGAGTCCTTAAGTCTTCTAGCTCTGGCATCTATTTCTTGATTTTTATATGCATGATCCAAGCGACCAATGTATATATTAGTACGAATAATTTGCGAGACCTCGGTGCTGAGCCATGCGGATCAAATTTATTCAATCATTTCAATCTTGCATTGAGACGTCTTTCAGCCAATGATTCCCACCCTAAATCCATGAATATTTATATAAAAACTCATACATTATGGCACCCTCATTTCTTCTTCTTGGCCTTATGGTTAAGATCAAATTGAGGTCCGGCCCCCGGTGCACTTTCAAGTCCGCAATGGACCGGTAGCTTGAGCACCGAGGCCGCACGGCCGCTTTAGGACCCCCGGGGGAACTCTCCGTCAATCCCGTACGTATCCGAGCAGGGCGGATGATTTGAACTACGCGCGGTTTCATTTTCGGCCGCGACGATGGTCAAGCGACAGTTATTCGAGCTTTACGCCCGATCGGTTTGGTTGACCTCCTCACTCCAGCAGGTATTTGTGAAAGATTATATCAACCAAAAAACCATCATCTCAAATCGCCAAACAATTTAAATGTCTTCCCGATTCCACTCGTACTGGCCCAGACCAGCCATAGAAACCGAGAAGAGGTTGAGTGCCTTCAGCGCGTAACTCGGCCGCAACCTGGACAATGCAGCCGGGAATCGCGCGCTCAATGCAAACTTTGATATTTTGAAATGTTTCGTTCCGCGGTTTCTCAGACCGCTGGGAAGCAGAGCAGCCCGGTTCGGAGGGGACCTGGAAGCGCACCGTGGGCCGGACTACGCTTTGATCTTAGCCATAAGGCTAAGAAGAAGAATCGGGGACCAAACTGTATGATTTTTCGCGGACGGCGCTCCTACGCGCCGAAGCGCCTTGGCACGTGCCACCCGTGGGTAAAAGGGGAGGGGAGGAGTCGGGCTCGAATGCCACGACGTTCCTCCTCTACTGATTGCGGGAGGAGGGGGGCGGAGGACCTAGCACGCGAGGATTCATTCTGGTGGGCGCGACGCGCTGAATTTAAAATTTATTATGTTGAAATTTTTCGTTCCGCAGTCCCTTCGAAAACGGGAAAACCCTCCGTCGCACCCCTCTGTTTCAGCATTTACATCTTTTAATCATTTTGTTAGTTGAAAAGGAAAAATTTTCAATTAACATTCCACGGTGTTTCAGGCCGTAGAATATTGTCCACCAGGCCCCGTGGTGCCATGATTTAATGCCCTTACATCCCCCACGTCCTTCACATAAAAACGGGGGGGGGCGGGTACCATTAGAAAAGCATCCTCGCGTGCTAGTTCCTCCGCCCCCTTCCACCTCTCGATTCTGCGGAGTAGGAAATTCGAGTCGTCGAGGCCCCCTACTCCACCGGGCGGTGTGTACGAAGGCACTACGGCGCTTAGGATGCGCAGTCCGGTAAAAATCATACACTTCATCTATATCTATATAATACCCCGCAAGGGCGATTGACGTGGGGTGTTTGGTCACCAACTGTAAAAAGGAAATATACCACCTGCAAAAGAAACAACACGCAAAGATACACCCACAGCAGCGCACACACCCATGCAAAAATCCCTTCATCCAATACTGATGCAAACGCCTATACCGCAAAAAAACTAAAAAACTGACCCCCTTGATGCAGCACGGAAGCCATCCTACAACATGGAAGCCAGGACATACAAGCAAGAAATTTAAACATCACCACCAAATGAAAATGTACCACGTAGCACTCCACCCCGAAAGAGTCTGTAAAAGGCAACGAATTCGACCCAACGTTGCTGGTAGCAGGAATTTCCCCCCGCGGAGAGGGACGAGGAAATGAAATGGAAACTTAAAAACAGATGAAATAAACACAAATGTGGTCATTCGGAAAGAATGGATTATAACAAAACGCATAAGGTTAGTGGAAGAGCATGCATAATACATACAACTAATGATTTTTTAGACGCTGAGGGTGGCTAGTGGAATTTTTGCTATCTATAACCCTGCAGTTGCTATCCCGTATTGTCCGGGGGGAAATGGAGTCCTTAAGTCTTCTAGCTCTGGCATCTATTTCTTGATTTTTATATGCATGATCCAAGCGACCAATGTATATATTAGTACGAATAATTTGCGAGACCTCGGTGCTGAGCCATGCGGATCAAATTTATTCAATCATTTCAATCTTGCATTGAGACGTCTTTCAGCCAATGATTCCCACCCTAAATCCATGAATATTTATATAAAAACTCATACATTATGGCACCCTCATTTCTTCTTCTTGGCCTTATGGTTAAGATCAAATTGAGGTCCGGCCCCCGGTGCACTTTCAAGTCCGCAATGGACCGGTAGCTTGAGCACCGAGGCCGCACGGCCGCTTTAGGACCCCCGGGGGAACTCTCCGTCAATCCCGTACGTATCCGAGCAGGGCGGATGATTTGAACTACACGCGGTTTCATTTTCGGCCGCGACGATGGTCAAGCGACAGTTATTCGAGCTTTACGCCCGATCGGTTTTGTTGACCTCCTCACTCCAGCAGGTATTTGTGAAAGATTATATCAACCAAAAAACCATCATCTCAAATCGCCAAACAATTTAAATGTCTTCCCGATTCCACTCGTACTGGCCCAGAGCAGCCATAGAAACCGAGAAGAGGTTGAGTGCCTTCAGCGCATAAGTTGGCCGCAACCTGGACTATGCAGCTGGGAATCACGCGCTCAATGCAAACTTTGATATTTTGAAATGTTTCGTTCCGCGGTTTCTCAGACCGCGGGGAAGCAGAGAGGCCCGGTCCGGAGGGGACCTGGAAGCGCACCGTGGGCCGGACTAAGCTTTGATCTTAGCCATAAGGCTAAGAAGAAGAATCGGGGACCAAACTGTAAGATTTTTCGCGGACGTCGCTCCTACGCGCCGAAGCGCCTTGGCACGTGCCACCCGTGGGTAAAAGGGGAGGGGAGGAGTCGGGCTCGAATGCCACGACGTTCCTCCTCTACTGATTGCGGGAGGAGGGGGGCGGAGGACCTAGCACGTGAGGACTCATTCTGGTGGGCGCGACGCGCTGAATTTAAAATTTATTATGTTGAAATTTTTCGTTCCGCAGTCCCTTAGAAAACGGGAAAACCCTCCGTCGCACCCCTCTGTTTCAGCATTTACATCTTTTAATCATTTTGTTAGTTGAAAAGGAAAAATGTTCAATTAACATTCCACGGTGTTTCAGGCCGTAGAATATTGTCCACCAGGCCCCGTGGTGCCATGATTTAATGCCCTCACATGCCCCCACGTCCTTCACATAAAAACGGGGGGGGCGGGTACCATTAGAAAAGCATCCTCGCGTGCTAGTTCCTCCGCCCCCTTCCACCTCTCGATTCTGCGGAGTAGGAAATTCGAGTCGTCGAGGCCCCCTACTCCACCGGGCGGTGTGTACGAAGGCACTACGGCGCTTAGGATGCGCAGTCCGGTAAAAATCATACACTTCATCTATATCTATATAATACCCCGCAAGCAGCCGCAAGGGCGATTGACGTGGGGTGTTTGGTCACCAACTGTAAAAAGGAAATATACCACATGCAAAAGAAACAACACGCAAAGATACACCCACAGCAGCGCACACACCCATGCAAAAATCCCTTCATCCAATACTGATGCAAACGCCTATACCGCAAAAAAACTAAAAAACTGACCCCCTTGATGCAGCACGGAAGCCATCCTACAACACGGAAGCCAGGACAAACAAGCAAGAAGTTTAAACATCACCACCAAATGAAAATGTACCACGTAGCACTCCACCCCGAAAGAGTCTGTAAAAGGCAACGAATTCGACCCAACGTTGCTGGTAGCAGGAATTTCCCCCCGCGGAGAGGGACGAGGAAATGAAATGGAAACTTAAAAACAGATGAAATAAACACAAATGTGGTCATTCGGAAAGAATGGATTATAACAAAACGCATAAGGTTAGTGGAAGAGCATGCATAATACATACAACTAATGATTTTTTAGACGCTGAGGGTGGCTAGTGGAATTTTTGCTATCTATAACCCTGCAGTTGCTATCCCGTATTGTCCGGGGGGAAATGGAGTCCTTAAGTCTTCTAGCTCTGGCATCTATTTCTTGATTTTTATATGCATGATCCAAGCGACCAATGTATATATTAGTACGAATAATTTGCGAGACCTCGGTGCTGAGCCATGCGGATCAAATTTATTCAATCATTTCAATCTTGCATTGAGACGTCTTTCAGCCAATGATTCCCACCCTAAATCCATGAATATTTATATAAAAACTCATACATTATGGCACCCTCATTTCTTCTTCTTGGCCTTATGGTTAAGATCAAATTGAGGTCCGGCCCCCGGTGCACTTTCAAGTCCGCAATGGACCGGTAGCTTGAGCACCGAGGCCGCACGGCCGCTTTAGGACCCCCGGGGGAACTCTCCGTCAATCCCGTACGTATCCGAGCAGGGCGGATGATTTGAACTACGCGCGGTTTCATTTTCGGCCGCGACGATGGTCAAGCGACAGTTATTCGAGCTTTACGCCCGATCGGTTTTGTTGACCTCCTCACTCCAGCAGGTATTTGTGAAAGATTATATCAACCAAAAAACCATCATCTCAAATCGCCAAACAATTTAATGTCTTCCCGATTCCACTCGTACTGGCCCAGACCAGCCATAGAAACCGACAAGAGGTTGAGTGCCTTTAGCGCGTAACTCGGCCGCAACCTGGACTATGCAGCTGGGAATCACGCGCTCAATGCAAAGTCTGATATTTTGAAATGTTTCGTTCCGCGGTTTCTCAGACCGCGGGGAAGCAGAGCGGCCCGGTCCGGAGGGGACCTGGAAGCGCACCGTGGGCCGGACTACGCTTTGATCTTAGCCATAAGGCTAAGAAGAAGAATCGGGGACCAAACTGTATGATTTTTCGCGGACGGCGCTCCTACGCGCCGAAGCGCCTTGGCACGTGCCACCCGTGGGTAAAAGGGGAGGGGAGGAGTCGGGCTCGAATGCCACGACGTTCCTCCTCTACTGATTGCGGGAGGAGGGGGGCGGAGGACCTAGCACGCGAGGACTCATTCTGGTGGGCGCGACGCGCTGAATTTAAAATTTATTATGTTGAAATTTTTCGTTCCGCAGTCCCTTAGAAAACGGGAAAACCCTCCGTCGCACCCCTCTGTTTCAGCATTTACATCTTTTAATCATTTTGTTAGTTGAAAAGGAAAAATTTTCAATTAACATTCCACGGTGTTTCAGGCCGTAGAATATTGTCCACCAGGCCCCGTGGTGCCATGATTTAATGCCCTCACATGCCCCCACGTCCTTCACATAAAAACGGGGGGGGGGCGGGTACCATTAGAAAACAATCCTCGCGTGCTAGTTCCTCCGCCCCCTTCCACCTCTCGATTCTGCGGAGTAGGAAATTCGAGTCGTCGAGGCCCCCTACTCCACCGGGCGGTGTGTACGAAGGCACTACGGCGCTTAGGATGCGCAGTCCGGTAAAAATCATACACTTCATCTATATCTATATAATACCCCGCAAGGGCGATTGACGTGGGGTGTTTGGTCACCAACTGTAAAAAGGAAATATACCACATGCAAAAGAAACAACACGCAAAGATACACCCACAGCAGCGCACACACCCATGCAAAAATCCCTTCATCCAATACTGATGCAAACGCCTATACCGCAAAAAAACTAAAAAACTGACCCCCTTGATGCAGCACGGAAGACATCCTACAACACGGAAGCCAGGACAAACAAGCAAGAAATTTAAACATCACCACCACATGAAAATGTACCATGTAGCACTCCACCCCGAAAGAGTCTGTAAAAGGCAGGGAATTCGACCCAACGTTGCAGGTAGCAGGAATTTCCCCCCGCGGAGAGGGACGAGGAATTGGAATGGAAACTTAAAAACAGATGAAATAAACACAAATGTGGTCATTCGGAAAGAATGGATTATAACAAAACGCATAAGGTTAGTGGAAGAGCATGCATAATACATACAACTAATGATTTTTTAGACGCTGAGGGTGGCTAGTGGAATTTTTGCTATCTATAACCCTGCAGTTGCTATCCCGTATTGTCCGGGGGGAAATGGAGTCCTTAAGTCTTCTAGCTCTGGCATCTATTTCTTGATTTTTATATCCATGATCCAAGCGACCAATGTATATATTAGTACGAATAATTTGCGAGACCTCGGTGCTGAGCCATGCGGATCAAATTTATTCAATCATTTCAATCTTGCATTGAGACGTCTTTCAGCCAATGATTCCCACCCTAAATCCATGAATATTTATATAAAAACTCATACATTATGGCACCCTCATTTCTTCTTCTTGGCCTTATGGTTAAGATCAAATTGAGGTCCGGCCCCCGGTGAACTTTCAAGTCCGCAATGGACCGGTAGCTTGAGCACCGAGGCCGCACGGCCGCTTTAGGACCCCCGGGGGAACTCTCCGTCAATCCCGTACGTATCCGAGCAGGGCGGATGATTTGAACTACGCGCGGTTTCATTTTCGGCCGCGACGATGGTCAAGCGACAGTTATTCGAGCTTTACGCCCGATCGGTTTTGTTGACCTCCTCACTCCAGCAGGTATTTGTGAAAGATTATATCAACCAAAAAACCATCATCTCAAATCGCCAAACAATTTAAATGTCTTCCCGATTCCACTCGTACTGGCCCAGAGCAGCCATAGAAACCGAGAAGAGGTTGAGTGCCTTCAGCGCATAACTCGGCCGCAACCTGGACTATGCAGCTGGTAATCACGCGCTCAATGCAAACTTTGATATTTTGAAATGTTTCGTTCCGCGGTTTCTCAGACCGCGGGGAAGCAGAGCGGCCCGGTCCGGAGGGGACCTGGAAGCGCACCGTGGGCCGGACTACGCTTTGATCTTAGCCATAAGGCTAAGAAGAAGAATCGGGGACCAAACTGTATGATTTTTCGCGGACGGCGCTCCTACGCGCCGAAGCGCCTTGGCACGTGCCACCCGTGGGTAAAAGGGGAGGGGAGGAGTCGGGCTCGAATGCCACGACGTTCCTCCTCTACTGATTGCGGGAGGAGGGGGGCGGAGGACCTAGCACGCGAGGATTCATTCTGGTGGGCGCGACGCGCTGAATTTAAAATTTATTATGTTGAAATTTTTCGTTCCGCAGTCCCTTAGAAAACGGGAAAACCCTCCGTCGCACCCCTCTGTTTCAGCATTTACATCTTTTAATCATTTTGTTAGTTGAAAAGGAAAAATTTTTAATTAACATTCCACGGTGTTTCAGGCCGTAGAATATTGTCCACCAGGCCCCGTGGTGCCATGATTTAATGCCCTCACATGCCCCCACGTCCTTCACATAAAAACGGGGGGGACGGGTACCATTAGAAAAGCATCCTCGCGTGCTAGTTCCTCCGCCCCCTTCCACCTCTCGATTCTGCGGAGTAGGAAATTCGAGTCGTCGAGGCCCCCTACTCCACCGGGCGGTGTGTACGAAGGCACTACGGCGCTTAGGATGCGCAGTCCGGTAAAAATCATACACTTCATCTATATCTATATAATACCCCGCAAGCAGCCGCAAGGGCGATTGACGTGGGGTGTTTGGTCACCAACTGTAAAAAGGAAATATACCACATGCAAAAGAAACAACACGCAAAGATACACCCACAGCAGCGCACACACCCATGCAAAAATCCCTTCATCCAATACTGATGCAAACGCCTATACCGCAAAAAAACTAAAAAACTGACCCCCTTGATGCAGCACGGAAGCCATCCTACAACACGGAAGCCAGGACAAACAAGCAAGAAATTTAAACATCACTACCACATGAAAATGTACCACGTAGCACTCCACCCCGAAAGAGTCTGTAAAAGGCAACGAATTCGACCCAACGTTGCTGGTAGCAGGAATTTCCCCCCGCATAGAGGGACGAGGAAATGAAATGGAAACTTAAAAACAGATGAAATAAACACAAATGTGGTCATTCGGAAAGAATGGATTATAACAAAACGCATAAGGTTAGTGGAAGAGCATGCATAATACATACAACTAATGATTTTTTAGACGCTGAGGGTGGCTAGTGGAATTTTTGCTATCTATAACCCTGCAGTTGCTATCCCGTATTGTCCGGGGGGAAATGGAGTCCTTAAGTCTTCTAGCTCTGGCATCTATTTCTTGATTTTTATATGCATGATCCAAGCGACCAATGTATATATTAGTACGAATAATTTGCGAGACCTCGGTGCTGAGCCATGCGGATCAAATTTATTCAATCATTTCAATCTTGCATTGAGACGTCTTTCAGCCAATGATTCCCACCCTAAATCCATGAATATTTATATAAAAACTCATACATTATGGCACCCTCATTTCTTCTTCTTGGCCTTATGGTTAAGATCAAATTGAGGTCCGGCCCCCGGTGCACTTTCAAGTCCGCAATGGACCGGTAGCTTGAGCACCGAGGCCGCACGGCCGCTTTAGGACCCCCGGGGGAACTCTCCGTCAATCCCGTACGTATCCGAGCAGGGCGGATGATTTGAACTACGCGCGGTTTCATTTTCGGCCGCGACGATGGTCAAGCGACAGTTATTCGAGCTTTACGCCCGATCGGTTTTGTTGACCTCCTCACTCCAGCAGGTATTTGTGAAATATTATATCAACCAAAAAACCATCATCTCAAATCGCCAAACAATTTAAATGTCTTCCCGATTCCACTCGTACTGGCCCAGAGCTGCCATAGAAACCGAGAAGAGGTTGAGTGCCTTCAGCGCATAAGTCGGCCGCAACCTGGACTATGCAGCTGGGAATCACGCGCTCAATGCAAACTTTGATATTTTGAAATGTTTCGTTCCGCGGTTTCTCAGACCGCGGGGAAGCAGAGCAGCCCGGTCCGGAGGGGACCTGGAAGCGCACCGTGGGCCGGACTACGCTTTGATCTTAGCCATAAGGCTAAGAAGAAGAATCGGGGACCAAACTGTATGATTTTTCGCGGACGGCGCTCCTACGCGCCGAAGCGCCTTGGCACGTGCAACCCGTGGGTAAAAGGGGAGGGGAGGAGTCGGGCTCGAATGCCACGACGTTCCTCCTCTACTGATTGCGGGAGGAGGGGGGCGGAGGACCTAGCACGCGAGGATTCATTCTGGTGGGCGCGACGCGCTGAATTTAAAATTTATTATGTTGAAATTTTTCGTTCCGCAGTCCCTTAGAAAACGGGAAAACCCTCCGTCGCACCCCTCTGTTTCAGCATTTACATCTTTTAATCATTTTGTTAGTTGAAAAGGAAAAATTTTCAATTAACATTCCACGGTGTTTCAGGCCGTAGAATATTGTCCACCAGGCCCATTGGTGCCATGATTTAATGCCCTCACATGCCCCCACGTCCTTCACATAAAAACGGGGGGGGCGGGTACCATTAGAAAAGCATCCTCGCGTGCTAGTTCCTCCGCCCCCTTCCACCTCTCGATTCTGCGGAGTAGGAAATTCGAGTCGTCGAGGCCCCCTACTCCACCGGGCGGTGTGTACGAAGGCACTACGGCGCTTAGGATGCGCAGTCCGGTAAAAATCATACACTTCATCTATATCTATATAATACCCCGCAAGCAGCCGCAAGGGCGATTGACGTGGGGTGTTTGGTCACCAACTGTAAAAAGGAAATATACCACATGCAAAAGAAACAACACGCAAAGATACACCCACAGCAGCGCACACACCCATGCAAAAATCCCTTCATCCAATACTGATGCAATCGCCTATACCGCAAAAAAACTAAAAAACTGACCCCCTTGATGCAGCACGGAAGCCATCCTACAACACGGAAGCAAGGACAAACAAGCAAGAAATTTAAACATCACCACCACATGAAAATGTACCACGTAGCACTCCACCCCGAAAGAGTCTGTAAAAGACAACGAATTCGACCCAACGTTGCTGGTAGCAGGAATTTCCCCCCGCGGAGAGGGACGAGTAAATGAAATGGAAACTTAAAAACAGATGAAATAAACACAAATGTGGACATTCGGAAAGAATGGATTATAACAAAACGCATAAGGTTAGTGGAACAGCATGCATAATACATACAACTAATGATTTTTTAGACGCTGAGGGTGGCTAGTGGAATTTTTGCTATCTATAACCCTGCAGTTGCTATCCCGTATTGTCCGGGGGGAAATGGAGTCCTTAAGTCTTCTAGCTCTGGCATCTATTTCTTGATTTTTATATGCATGATCCAAGCGACCAATGTATATATTAGTACGAATAATTTGCGAGACCTCGGTGCTGAGCCATGCGGATCAAATTTATTCAATCATTTCAATCTTGCATTGAGACGTCTTTCAGCCAATGATTCCCACCCTAAATCCATGAATATTTATATAAAAACTCATACATTATGGCACCCTCATTTCTTCTTCTTGGCCTTATGGTTAAGATCAAATTGAGGTCCGGCCCCCGGTGCACTTTCAAGTCCGCAATGGACCGGTAGCTTGAGCACCGAGGCCGCACGGCCGCTTTAGGACCCCCGGGGGAACTCTCCGTCAATCCCGTACGTATCCGAGCAGGGCGGATGATTTGAACTACGCGCGGTTTCATTTTCGGCCGCGACGATGGTCAAGCGACAGTTATTCGAGCTTTACGCCCGATCGGTTTGGTTGACCTCCTCACTCCAGCAGGTATTTGTGAAAGATTATATCAACCAAAAAACCATCATCTCAAATCGCCAAACAATTTAAATGTCTTCCCGATTCCACTCGTACTGGCCCAGAGCAGCCATAGAAACCGAGAAGAGGTTGAGTGCCTTCAGCGCATAAGTCGGCCGCAACCTGGACTATGCAGATGGGAATCACGCGCTCAATGCAAACTTTGATATTTTGAAATGTTTCGTTCCGCGGTTTCTCAGACCGCTGGGAAGCAGAGCAGCCCGGTTCGGAGGGGACCTGGAAGCGCACCGTGGGCCGGACTACGCTTTGATCTTAGCCATAAGGCTAAGAAGAAGAATCGGGGACCAAACTGTATGATTTTTCGCGGACGGCGCTCCTACGCGCCGAAGCGCCTTGGCACGTGCCACCCGTGGGTAAAAGGGGAGGGGAGGAGTCGGGCTCGAATGCCACGACGTTCCTCCTCTACTGATTGCGGGAGGAGGGGGGCGGAGGACCTAGCACGCGAGGATTCATTCTGGTGGGCGCGACGCGCTGAATTTAAAATTTATTATGTTGAAATTTTTCGTTCCGCAGTCCCTTAGAAAACGGGAAAACCCTCCGTCGCACCCCTCTGTTTCAGCATTTACATCTTTTAATCATTTTGTTAGTTGAAAAGGAAAAATTTTCAATTAACATTCCACGGTGTTTCAGGCCGTAGAATATTGTCCACCAGGCCCCGTGGTGCCATGATTTAATGCCCTCACATGCCCCCACGTCCTTCACATAAAAACGGGGGGGGGCGGGTACCATTAGAAAAGCATCCTCGCGTGCTAGTTCCTCCGCCCCCTTCCACCTCTCGATTCTGCGGAGTAGGAAATTCGAGTCGTCGAGGCCCCCTACTCCACCGGGCGGTGTGTACGAAGGCACTACGGCGCTTAGGATGCGCAGTCCGGTAAAAATCATACACTTCATCTATATCTATATAATACCCCGCAAGCAGCCGCAAGGGCGATTGACGTGGGGTGTTTGGACACCAACTGTAAAAAGGAAATATACCACATGCAAAAGAAACAACACGCAAAGATACACCCACAGCAGCGCACACACCCATGCAAAAATCCCTTCATCCAATACTGATGCAAACGCCTATACCGCAAAAAAACTAAAAAACTGACCCCCTTGATGCAGCACGGAAGCAATCCTACAACACGGAAGCAAGGACAAACAAGCAAGAAATTTAAACATCACCACCACATGAAAATGTACCACGTAGCACTCCACCCCGAAAGAGTCTGTAAAAGGCAGGGAATGCGACCCAACGTTGCAGGTAACAGGAATTTCCCCCCGCGGAGAGGGACGAGGAATTGGAATGGAAACTTAAAAACAGATGAAATAAACACAAATGTGGTCATTCGGAAAGAATGGATTATAACAAAACGCATAAGGTTAGTGGAAGAGCATGCATAATATTTTTGTTAACGATTTGAACCGCGAAGTGAAAAGTAACATTAGGATGTTTGCGGATGACACGGTGATCTATCGGGAGATATCTGGGGATGAGGATCGTTTTATTCTAGCGCAGGATTTAGATTGCATTACTAAATGGTGTTCTAACTGGGGATTGACTCTAAATTATAATAAATGTTCAGTGGTAAATTTCTTTAAAAGATCAACGGGATTTGCTTACAAATTAGCTGGAGGTGACCTAGCAGTAGTTGATACGGTAAAATACCTAGGTGTCACATTCACTAAAGACTTAACTTGGGGGACTCACATACGTAAAGTCTGCGGTCAAGCAAATAAAAAATTGGGATTCATTAGACGCATTGTCGGCAAAAGTGACTCAAAGGTCAAGGAACGTTGTTACCACGCTCTTGTAAGGCCTCATTTAGAATACGCATGCAGCGTGTGGGACCCGAGTGAAAAAGGTCTCATTCGGGAAATTGAGAAGGTTCAACGCCGGGCAGCCCGTTTTGTAAAAAATTCCTACGATAAAACGCAAAGCGTTACCGAAATGCTCATGGATTTGGGGTGGGAATCATTAGAAGAGAGACGATTCAATGCAAGACTGAAATTATTAAATAAATTCAGATCCGCATGTTTCAGCACCGAGGTCTCGCAGATTATTCGTACTCCTACATACATTGGTCGCTCGGATCATGCATATAAAATTCGGGAAATAGATGCCAGGACTAGCCGACTCAAGGACTCCTTCTTCCCACGGACAATACGGGATAGCAACTGTAGGATTATAGATAGTAAAAATTCCACTTGCCACCCTCAGTGTCTAAAAAATAATTAGTTCTACTTAAATGCATGCTCCTCCACTAACCTTATGTGTTTTGTTATAATAACCCATTCTTTCCGCATGATATCATTCGTGTTCTGTTCATCTGTTTTTAAGTTTCCCTTTCAGTCCCTCTTCCCTCCCGGCGGGGGGAAATTCCTGCTACCTGCAACGTTGGGTCGAATTCCCTTCCTTTTACTGTCTCTTTGGGGGGTTGAGTGTTTTGTGGTGCATTTTCATGTGGTAGTGATGTTTCACATTCTTGCTTGTTGTGTCCTGGCTTGCGTGTTTTAGGATGGCTTTCGTGCTGTATCCTGGGGTGCAGTTTTTTGTTGTTTTGCGGTGTATGTGTTTGCATGAGTATTGTATGGAGGGAGTTTTGCATGAGTGTGTGCGCTGCTGGGGTGTAATTTTCCGTGTTGTTTTTTGCATGTGGTATTTTTCGTTTTTACGGTTGGTGACCTAACACCCCCCGCCACACGCCCTTGCGGCGGCTTGCGGGGTATTATGTAGATGTAGATGTAGATGTAGATGTAGATGAATACATACAACTAATGATTTTTTAGACGCTGAGGGTGGCTAGTGGAATTTTTGCTATCTATAACCCTGCAGTTGCTATCCCGTATTGTCCGGGGGGAAATGGAGTCCTTAAGTCTTCTAGCTCTGGCATCTATTTCTTGATTTTTATATGCGTGATCCAAGCGACCAATGTATATATTAGTACGAATAATTTGCGAGACCTCGGTGCTGAGCCATGCGGATCAAATTTATTCAATCATTTCAATCTTGCATTGAGACGTCTTTCAGCCAATGATTCCCACCCTAAATCCATGAATATTTATATAAAAACTCATACATTATGGCACCCTCATTTCTTCTTCTTGGCCTTATGGTTAAGATCAAATTGAGGTCCGGCCCCCGGTGCACTTTCAAGTCCGCAATGGACCGGTAGCTTGAGCACCGAGGCCGCACGGCCGCTTTAGGACCCCCGGGGGAACTCTCCGTCAATCCCGTACGTATCCGAGCAGGGCGGATGATTTGAACTACGCGCGGTTTCATTTTCGGCCGCGACGATGGTCAAGCGACAGTTATTCGAGCTTTACGCCCGATCGGTTTTGTTGACCTCCTCACTCCAGCAGGTATTTGTGAAAGATTATATCAACCAAAAAACCATCATCTCAAATCGCCAAACAATTTAAATGTCTTCCCGATTCCACTCGTACTGGCCCAGAGCAGCCATAGAAACCGAGAAGAGGTTGAGTGCCTTCAGCGCATAAGTCGGCCGCAACCTGGACTATGCAGCTGGGAATCACGCGCTCAATGCAAACTTTGATATTTTGAAATGTTTCGTTCCGCGGTTTCTCAGACCGCTGGGAAGCAGAGCAGCCCGGCTCGGAGGGGACCTGGAAGCGCACCGTGGGCCGGACTACGCTTTGATCTTAGCCATAAGGCTAAGAAGAAGAATCGGGGACCAAACTGTATGATTTTTCGCGGACGGCGCTCCTACGCGCCGAAGCGCCTTGGCACGTGCCACCCGTGGGTAAAAGGGGAGGGGAGGAGTCGGGCTCGAATGCCACGACGTTCCTCCTCTACTGATTGCGGGAGGAGGGTGGCGGAGGACCTAGCACGCGAGGATTCATTCTGGTGGGCGCGACGCGCTGAATTTAAAATTTATTATGTTGAAATTTTTCGTTCCGCAGTCCCTTAGAAAACGGGAAAACCCTCCGTCGCACCCCTCTGTTTCAGCATTTACATCTTTTAATCATTTTGTTAGTTGAAAAGGAAAAATTTTCAATTAACATTCCACGGTGTTTCAGGCCGTAGAATATTGTCCACCAGGCCCCGTGGTGCCATGATTTAATGCCCTCACATGCCCCCACGTCCTTCACATAAAAACGGGGGGGGGCGGGTACCATTAGAAAAGCATCCTCGCGTGCTAGTTCCTCCGCCCCCTTCCACCTCTCGATTCTGCGGAGTAGGAAATTCGAGTCGTCGAGGCCCCCTACTCCACCGGGCGGTGTGTACGAAGGCACTACGGCGCTTAGGATGCGGAGTCCGGTAAAAATCATACACTTCATCTATATCTATATAATACCCCGCAAGCAGCCGCAAGGGCGATTGACGTGGGGTGTTTGGTCACCAACTGTAAAAAGGAAATATACCACATGCAAAAGAAACAACACGCAAAGATACACCCACAGCAGCGCACACACCCATGCAACAATCCCTTCATCCAATACTGATGCAAACGCCTATACCGCAAAAAAAACTAAAAAACTGACCCCCTTGATGCAGCACGGAAGCCATCCTACAACACGGAAGCCAGGACAAACAAGCAAGAAATTTAAACATCACCACCACATGAAAATGTACCACGTAGCACTCCACCCCGAAAGAGTCTGTAAAAGGCAGGGAATGCGACCCAACGTTGCAGGTAGCAGGAATTTCCCCCCGCGGAGAGGGACGAGGAATTGGAATGGAAACTTAAAAACAGATGAAATAAACACAAATGTGGTCATTCGGAAAGAATGGATTATAACAAAACGCATAAGGTTAGTGGAAGAGCATGCATAATACATACAACTAATGATTTTTTAGACGCTGAGGGTGGCTAGTGGAATTTTTGCTATCTATAACCCTGCAGTTGCTATCCCGTATTGTCCGGGGGGAAATGGAGTCCTTAAGTCTTCTAGCTCTGGCATCTATTTCTTGATTTTTATATGCATGATCCAAGCGACCAATGTATATATTAGTACGAATAATTTGCGGGACCTCGGTGCTGAGCAATGCGGATCAAATTTATTCAATCATTTCAATCTTGCATTGAGACGTCTTTCAGCCAATGATTCCCACCCTAAATCCATGAATATTTATATAAAAACTCATACATTATGGCACCCTCATTTCTTCTTCTTGGCCTTATGGTTAAGATCAAATTGAGGTCCGGCCCCCGGTGCACTTTCAAGTCCGCAATGGACCGGTAGCTTGAGCACCGAGGCCGAACGGCCGCTTTAGGACCCCCGGGGGAACTCTCCGTCAATCCCGTACGTATCCGAGCAGGGCGGATGATTTGAACTACGCGCGGTTTCATTTTCGGCCGCGACGATGGTCAAGCGACAGTTATTCGAGCTTTACGCCCGATCGGTTTTGTTGACCTCCTCACTCCAGCAGGTATTTGTGAAAGATTATATCAACCAAAAAACCATCATCTCAAATCGCCAAACAATTTAAATGTCTTCCCGATTCCACTCGTACTGGCCCAGAGCAGCCATAGAAACCGAGAAGAGGTTGAGTGCCTTCAGCGCGTAACTCGGCCGCAACCTGGACTATACAGCTGGGAATCACGCGCTCAATGCAAACTTTGATATTTTGAAATGTTTCGTTCCGCGGTTTCTCAGACCGCTGGGAAGCAGAGCAGCCCGGCTCGGAGGGGACCTGGAAGCGCACCGTGGGCCGGACTACGCTTTGATCTTAGCCATAAGGCTAAGAAGAAGAATCGGGGACCAAACTGTATGATTTTTCGCGGACGGCGCTCCTACGCGCCGAAGCGCCTTGGCACGTGCCACCCGTGGGTAAAAGGGGAGGGGAGGAGTCGGGCTCGAATGCCACGACGTTCCTCCTCTACTGATTGCGGGAGGAGGGGGGCGGAGGACCTAGCACGCGAGGATTCATTCTGGTGGGCGCGACGCGCTGAATTTAAAATTTATTATGTTGAAATTTTTCGTTCCGCAGTCCCTTAGAAAACGGGAAAACCCTCCGTCGCACCCCTCTGTTTCAGCATTTACATCTTTTAATCATTTTGTTAGTTGAAAAGGAAAAATTTTCAATTAACATTCCACGGTGTTTCAGGCCGTAGAATATTGTCCACCAGGCCCCGTGGTGCCATGATTTAATGCCCTCACATGCCCCCACGTCCTTCACATAAAAACGGGGGGGGCGGGTACCATTAGAAAAGCATCCTCGCGTGCTAGTTCCTCCGCCCCCTTCCACCTCTCGATTCTGCGGAGTAGGAAATTCGAGTCGTCGAGGCCCCCTACTCCACCGGGCGGTGTGTACGAAGGCACTACGGCGCTTAGGATGCGCAGTCCGGTAAAAATCATACACTTCATCTATATCTATATAATACCCCGCAAGCAGCCGCAAGGGCGATTGACGTGGGGTGTTTGGTCACCAACTGTAAAAAGGAAATATACCACATGCAAAAGAAACAACACGCAAAGATACACCCACAGCAGCGCACACACCCATGCAAAAATCCCTTCATCCAATACTGATGCAAACGCCTATACCGCAAAAAAACTAAAAAACTGACCCCCTTGATGCAGCACGGAAGCCATCCTACAACACGGAAGCCAGGACAAACAAGCAAGAAATTTAAACATCACCACCACATGAAAATGTACCACGTAGCACTCCACCCCGAAAGAGTCTGTAAAAGGCAACGAATTCGACCCAACGTTGCTGGTAGCAGGAATTTCCCCCCGCGGAGAGGGACGAGGAAATGAAATGGAAACTTAAAAACAGATGAAATAAACACAAATGTGGTCATTCGGAAAGAATGGATTATAACAAAACGCATAAGGTTAGTGGAAGAGCATGCATAATACATACAACTAATGATTTTTTAGACGCTGAGGGTGGCTAGTGGAATTTTTGCTATCTATATACCTGCATTTGCTATCCCGTATTGTCCGGGGGGAAATGGAGTCCTTAAGTCTTCTAGCTCTGGCATCTATTTCTTGATTTTTATATGCATGATCCAAGCGACCAATGTATATATTAGTACGAATAATTTGCGAGACCTCGGTGCTGAGCCATGCGGATCAAATTTATTCAATCATTTCAATCTTGCATTGAGACGTCTTTCAGCCAATGATTCCCACCCTAAATCCATGAATATTTATATAAAAACTCATACATTATGGCACCCTCATTTCTTCTTCTTGGCCATATGGTTAAGATCAAATTGAGGTCCGGCCCCCGGTGCACTTTCAAGTCCGCAATGGACCGGTAGCTTGAGCACCGAGGCCGCACGGCCGCTTTAGGACCCCCGGGGGAACTCTCCGTCAATCCCGTACGTATCCGAGCAGGGCGGATGATTTGAACTACACGCGGTTTCATTTTCGGCCGCGACGATGGTCAAGCGACAGTTATTCGAGCTTTACGCCCGATCGGTTTTGTTGACCTCCTCACTCCAGCAGGTATTTGTGAAAGATTATATCAACCAAAAAACCATCATCTCAAATCGCCAAACAATTTAAATGTCTTCCCGATTCCACTCGTACTGGCCCAGAGCAGCCATAGAAACCGAGAAGAGGTTGAGTGCCTTCAGCGCATAAGTCGGCCGCAACCTGGACTATGCAGCTGGGAATCACGCGCTCAATGCAAACTTTGATATTTTGAAATGTTTCGTTCCGCGGTTTCTCAGACCGCGGGGAAGCAGAGCAGCCCGGTCCAGAGGGGACCTGGAAGCGCACCGTGGGCCGGACTACGCTTTGATCTTAGCCATAAGGCTAAGAAGAAGAATCGGGGACCAAACTGTATGATTTTTCGCGGACGGCGCTCCTACGCGCCGAAGCGCCTTGGCACGTGCCACCCGTGGGTAAAAGGGGAGGGGAGGAGTCGGGCTCGAATGCCACGACGTTCCTCCTCTACTGATTGCGGGAGGAGGGGGGCGGAGGACCTAGCACGCGAGGACTCATTCTGGTGGGCGCGACGCGCTGAATTTAAAATTTATTATGTTGAAATTTTTCGTTCCGCAGTCCCTTAGAAAACGGGAAAACCCTCCGTCGCACCCCTCTGTTTCAGCATTTACATCTTTTAATCATTTTGTTAGTTGAAAAGGAAAAATTTTCAATTAACATTCCACGGTGTTTCAGGCCGTAGAATATTGTCCACCAGGCCCCGTGGTGCCATGATTTAATGCCCTCACATGCCCCCACGTCCTTCACATAAAAACGGGGGGGGCGGGTACCATTAGAAAAGCATCCTCGCGTGCTAGTTCCTCCGCCCCCTTCCACCTCTCGATTCTGCGGAGTAGGAAATTCGAGTCGTCGAGGCCCCCTACTCCACCGGGCGGTGTGTACGAAGGCACTACGGCGCTTAGGATGCGCAGTCCGGTAAAAATCATACACTTCATCTATATCTATATAATACCCCGCAAGCAGCCGCAAGGGCGATTGACGTGGGGTGTTTGGTCACCAACTGTAAAAAGGAAATATACCACATGCAAAAGAAACAACACGCAAAGATACACCCACAGCAGCGCACACACCCATGCAAAAATCCCTTCATCCAATACTGATGCAAACGTCTATACCGCAAAAAAACTAAAAAACTGACCCCCTTGATGCAGCACGGAAGCCATCCTACAACACGGAAGCCAGGACAAACAAGCAAGAAATTTAAACATCACCACCACATGAAAATGTACCACGTAGCACTCCACCCCGAAAGAGTCTGTAAAAGGCAGGGAATGCGACCCAACGTTGCAGGTAGCAGGAATTTCCCCCCGCGGAGAGGGACGAGGAATTGGAATGGAAACTTAAAAACAGATGAAATAAACACAAATGTGGTCATTCGGAAAGAATGGATTATAACAAAACGCATAAGGTTAGTGGAAGAGCATGCATAATACATACAACTAATGATTTTTTAGACGCTGAGGGTGGCTAGTGGAATTTTTGCTATCTATAACCCTGCAGTTGCTATCCCGTATTGTCCGGGGGGAAATGGAGTCCTTAAGTCTTCTAGCTCTGGCATCTATTTCTTGATTTTTATATGCATGATCCAAGCGACCAATGTATATATTAGTACGAATAATTTGCGAGACCTCGGTGCTGAGCCATGCGGATCAAATTTATTCAATCATTTCAATCTTGCATTGAGACGTCTTTCAGCCAATGATTCCCACCCTAAATCCATGAATATTTATATAAAAACTCATACATTATGGCACCCTCATTTCTTCTTCTTGGCCTTATGGTTAAGATCAAATTGAGGTCCGGCCCCCGGTGCACTTTCAAGTCCGCAATGGACCGGTAGCTTGAGCACCGAGGCCGCACGGCCGCTTTAGGACCCCCGGGGGAACTCTCCGTCAATCCCGTACGTATCCGAGCAGGGCGGATGATTTGAACTACGCGCGGTTTCATTTTCGGCCGCGACGATGGTCAAGCGACAGTTATTCGAGCTTTACGCCCGATCGGTTTTGTTGACCTCCTCACTCCAGCAGGTATTTGTGAAAGATTATATCAACCAAAAAACCATCATCTCAAATCGCCAAACAATTTAAATGTCTTCCCGATTCCACTCGTACTGGCCCAGACCAGCCATAGAAACCGAGAAGAGGTTGAGTGCCTTCAGCGCGTAACTCGGCCGCAACCTGGACTATACAGCTGGGAATCACGCGCTCAATGCAAACTTTGATATTTTGAAATGTTTCGTTCCGCGGTTTCTCAGACCGCTGGGAAGCAGAGCAGCCCGGCTCGGAGGGGACCTGGAAGCGCACCGTGGGCCGGACTACGCTTTGATCTTAGCCATAAGGCTAAGAAGAAGAATCGGGGACCAAACTGTATGATTTTTCGCGGACGGCGCTCCTACGCGCCGAAGCGCCTTGGCACGTGCCACCCGTGGGTAAAAGGGGAGGGGAGGAGTCGGGCTCGAATGCCACGACGTTCCTCCTCTACTGATTGCGGGAGGAGGGGGGCGGAGGACCTAGCACGCGAGGATTCATTCTGGTGGGCGCGACGCGCTGAATTTAAAATTTATTATGTTGAAATTTTTCGTTCCGCAGTCCCTTAGAAAACGGGAAAACCCTCCGTCGCACCCCTCTGTTTCAGCATTTACATCTTTTAATCATTTTGTTAGTTGAAAAGGAAAAATTTTCAATTAACATTCCACGGTGTTTCAGGCCGTAGAATATTGTCCACCAGGCCCCGTGGTGCCATGATTTAATGCCCTCACATGCCCCCACGTCCTTCACATAAAAACGGGGGGGGCGGGTACCATTAGAAAAGCATCCTCGCGTGCTAGTTCCTCCGCCCCCTTCCACCTCTCGATTCTGCGGAGTAGGAAATTCGAGTCGTCGAGGCCCCCTATTCCACCGGGCGGTGTGTACGAAGGCACTACGGCGCTTAGGATGCGGAGTCCGGTAAAAATCATACACTTCATCTATATCTATATAATACCCCGCAAGCAGCCGCAAGGGCGATTGACGTGGGGTGTTTGGTCACCAACTGTAAAAAGGAAATATACCACATGCAAAAGAAACAACACGCAAAGATACACCCACAGCAGCGCACACACCCATGCAACAATCCCTTCATCCAATACTGATGCAAACGCCTATACCGCAAAAAAAACTAAAAAACTGACCCCCTTGATGCAGCACGGAAGCCATCCTACAACACGGAAGCCAGGACAAACAAGCAAGAAATTTAAACATCACCACCACATGAAAATGTACCACGTAGCACTCCACCCCGAAAGAGTCTGTAAAAGGCAGGGAATGCGACCCAACGTTGCAGGTAGCAGGAATTTCCCCCCGCGGAGAGGGACGAGGAATTGGAATGGAAACTTAAAAACAGATGAAATAAACACAAATGTGGTCATTCGGAAAGAATGGATTATAACAAAACGCATAAGGTTAGTGGAAGAGCATGCATAATACATACAACTAATGATTTTTTAGACGCTGAGGGTGGCTAGTGGAATTTTTGCTATCTATATACCTGCAGTTGCTATCCCGTATTGTCCGGGGGGAAATGGAGTCGTTAAGTCTTCTAGCTCTGGCATCTATTTCTTGATTTTTATATGCATGATCCAAGCGACCAATGTATATATTAGTACGAATAATTTGCGAGACCTCGGTGCTGAGCCATGCGGATCAAATTTATTCAATCATTTCAATCTTGCATTGAGACGTCTTTCAGCCAATGATTCCCACCCTAAATCCATGAATATTTATATAAAAACTCATACATTATGGCACCCTCATTTCTTCTTCTTGGCCTTATGGTTAAGATCAAATTGAGGTCCGGCCCCCGGTGCACTTTCAAGTCCGCAATGGACCGGTAGCTTGAGCACCGAGGCCGCACGGCCGCTTTAGGACCCCCGGGGGAACTCTCCGTCAATCCCGTACGTATCCGAGCAGGGCGGATGATTTGAACTACGCGCGGTTTCATTTTCGGCCGCGACGATGGTCAAGCGACAGTTATTCGAGCTTTACGCCCGATCGGTTTTGTTGACCTCCTCACTCCAGCAGGTATTTGTGAAAGATTATATCAACCAAAAAACCATCATCTCAAATCGCCAAACAATTTAAATGTCTTCCCGATTCCACTCGTACTGGCCCAGAGCAGCCATAGAAACCGAGAAGAGGTTGAGTGCCTTCAGCGCATAAGTCGGCCGCAACCTGGACTATGCAGCTGGGAATCACGCGCTCAATGCAAACTTTGATATTTTGAAATGTTTCGTTCCGCGGTTTCTCAGACCGCGATGAAGCAGAGCAGCCCGGTCCAAAGGGGACCTGGAAGCGCACCGTGGGCCGGACTACGCTTTGATCTTAGCCATAAGGCTAAGAAGAAGAATCGGGGACCAAACTGTATGATTTTTCGCGGACGGCGCTCCTACGCGCCGAAGCGCCTTGGCACGTGCCACCCGTGGGTAAAAGGGGAGGGGAGGAGTCGGGCTCGAATGCCACGACGTTCCTCCTCTACTGATTGCGGGAGGAGGGGGGCGGAGGACCTAGCACGCGAGGACTCATTCTGGTGGGCGCGACGCGCTGAATTTAAAATTTATTATGTTGAAATTTTTCGTTCCGCAGTCCCTTAGAAAACGGGAAAACCCTCCGTCGCACCCCTCTGTTTCAGCATTTACATCTTTTAATCATTTTGTTAGTTGAAAAGGAAAAATTTTCAATTAACATTCCACGGTGTTTCAGGCCGTAGAATATTGTCCACCAGGCCCCGTGGTGCCATGATTTAATGCCCTCACATGCCCCCACGTCCTTCACATAAAAACGGGGGGGGCGGGTACCATTAGAAAAGCATCCTCGCGTGCTAGTTCCTCCGCCCCCTTCCACCTCTCGATTCTGCGGAGTAGGAAATTCGAGTCGTCGAGGCCCCCTACTCCACCGGGCGGTGTGTACGAAGGCACTACGGCGCTTAGGATGCGCAGTCCGGTAAAAATCATACACTTCATCTATATCTATATAATACCCCGCAAGCAGCCGCAAGGGCGATTGACGTGGGGTGTTTGGTCACCAACTGTAAAAAGGAAATATACCACATGCAAAAGAAACAACACGCAAAGATACACCCACAGCAGCGCACACACCCATGCAAAAATCCCTTCATCCAATACTGATGCAAACGCCTATACCGCAAAAAAACTAAAAAACTGACCCCCTTGATGCAGCACGGAAGCCATCCTACAACACGGAAGCCAGGACAAACAAGCAAGAAATTTAAACATCACCACCACATGAAAATGTACCACGTAGCACTCCACCCCGAAAGAGTCTGTAAAAGGCAACGAATTCGACCCAACGTTGCTGGTAGCAGGAATTTCCCCCCGCGGAGAGGGACGAGGAAATGAAATGGAAACTTAAAAACAGATGAAATAAACACAAATGTGGTCATTCGGAAAGAATGGATTATAACAAAACGCATAAGGTTAGTGGAAGAGCATGCATAATACATACAACTAATGATTTTTTAGACGCTGAGGGTGGCTAGTGGAATTTTTGCTATCTATAACCCTGCAGTTGCTATCCCGTATTGTCCGGGGGGAAATGGAGTCCTTAAGTCTTCTAGCTCTGGCATCTATTTATTGATTTTTATATGCATGATCCAAGCGACCAATGTATATATTAGTACGAATAATTTGCGAGACCTCGGTGCTGAGCCATGCGGATCAAATTTATTCAATCATTTCAATCTTGCATTGAGACGTCTTTCAGCCAATGATTCCCACCCTAAATCCATGAATATTTATATAAAAACTCATACATTATGGCACCCTCATTTCTTCTTCTTGGCCTTATGGTTAAGATCAAATTGAGGTCCGGCCCCCGGTGCACTTTCAAGTCCGCAATGGACCGGTAGCTTGAGCACCGAGGCCGCACGGCCGCTTTAGGACCCCCGGGGGAACTCTCCGTCAATCCTGTACGTATCCGAGCAGGGCGGATGATTTGAACTACGCGCGGTTTCATTTTCGGCCGCGACGATGGTCAAGCGACAGTTATTCGAGCTTTACGCCCGATCGGTTTTGTTGACCTCCTCACTCCAGCAGGTATTTGTGAAATATTATATCAACCAAAAAACCATCATCTCAAATCGCCAAACAATTTAAATGTCTTCCCGATTCCACTCGTACTGGCCCAGAGCAGCCATAGAAACCGAGAAGAGGTTGAGTGCCTTCAGCGCATAACTCGGCCGCAACCTGGACTATGCAGCTGGTAATCACGCGCTCAATGCAAACTCTGATATTTTGAAATGTTTCGTTCCGCGGTTTCTCAGACCGCGGGGAAGCAGAGCGGCCCGGTCCGGAGGGGACCTGGAAGCGCACCGTGGGCCGGACTACGCTTTGATCTTAGCCATAAGGCTAAGAAGAAGAATCGGGGACCAAACTGTATGATTTTTCGCGGACGGCGCTCCTACGCGCCGAAGCGCCTTGGCACGTGCCACCCGTGGGTAAAAGGGGAGGGGAGGAGTCGGGCTCGAATGCCACGACTTTCCTCCTCTACTGATTGCGGGAGGAGGGGGGCGGAGGACCTAGCACGCGAGGATTCATTCTGGTGGGCGCGACGCGCTGAATTTAAAATTTATTATGTTGAAATTTTTCGTTCCGCAGTCCCTTAGAAAACGGGAAAACCCTCCGTCGCACCCCTCTGTTTCAGCATTTACATCTTTTAATCATTTTGTTAGTTGAAAAGGAAAAATTTTCAATTAACATTCCACGGTGTTTCAGGCCGTAGAATATTGTCCACCAGGCCCCGTGGTGCCATGATTTAATGCCCTCACATGCCCCCACGTCCTTCACATAAAAACGGGGGGGGGCGGGTACCATTAGAAAAGCATCCTCGCGTGCTAGTTCCTCCGCCCCCTTCCACCTCTCGATTCTGCGGAGTAGGAAATTCGAGTCGTCGAGGCCCCCTACTCCACCGGGCGGTGTGTACGAAGGCACTACGGCGCTTAGGATGCGCAGTCCGGTAAAAATCATACACTTCATCTATATCTATATAATACCCCGCAAGCAGCCGCAAGGGCGATTGACGTGGGGTGTTTGGTCACCAACTGTAAAAAGGAAATATACCACATGCAAAAGAAACAACACGCAAAGATACACCCACAGCAGCGCACACACCCATGCAAAAATCCCTTCATCCAATACTGATGCAAACGCCTATACCGCAAAAAAAACTAAAAAACTGACCCCCTTGATGCAGCACGGAAGCCATCCTACAACACGGAAGCCAGGACAAACAAGCAAGAAATTTAAACATCACCACCACATGAAAATGTACCACGTAGCACTCCACCCCGAAAGAGTCTGTAAAAGGCAGGGAATGCGACCCAACGTTGCAGGTAGCAGGAATTTCCCCCCGCGGAGAGGGACGAGGAATTGGAATGGAAACTTAAAAACAGATGAAATAAACACAAATGTGGTCATTCGGAAAGAATGGATTATAACAAAACGCATAAGGTTAGTGGAAGAGCATGCATAATACATACAACTAATGATTTTTTAGACGCTGAGGGTGGCTAGTGGAATTTTTGCTATCTATAACCCTGCAGTTGCTATCCCGTATTGTCCGGGGGGAAATGGAGTCCTTAAGTCTTCTAGCTCTGGCATCTATTTCTTGATTTTTATATGCATGATCCAAGCGACCAATGTATATATTAGTACGAATAATTTGCGAGACCTCGGTGCTGAGCCATGCGGATCAAATTTATTCAATCATTTCAATCTTGCATTGAGACGTCTTTCAGCCAATGATTCCCACCCTAAATCCATGACATACATTACTAAATGGTGTTCTAACTGGGGATTGACTCTAAATTATAATAAATGTTCAGTGGTAAATTTCTTTAAAAGATCAACGGGATTTGCTTACAAATTAGCTGGAGGTGACCTAGCAGTAGTTGATACGGTAAAATACCTAGGTGTCACATTCACCAAAGACTTAACTTGGGGGACTCACATACGTAAAGTCTGCGGTCAAGCATATAAAAAATTGGGATTCATTAGACGCATTGTCGGAAAAAGTGACTCGAAGGTCAAGGAACGTTGTTACCACGCTCTTGTAAGGCCTCATTTAGAATACGCATGCAGCGTGTGGGATCCGAGTGAAAAAGGTCTCATTCGGGAAATTGAGAAGGTTCAACGCCGGGCAGCCCGTTTTGTAAAAAATTCCTACGATAAAACGCAAAGCGTCACCGAAATGCTCATGGATTTGGGGTGGGAATCATTGGCTGAGAGACGATTCAATGCAAGATTGAAATTATTAAATAAATTTAGATCCGCATGTTTCAGCACCGAGGTCTCGCAAATTATTCATACTCCTACATACATTAGTCGCTTGGATCATGCATATAAAATTCGGGAAATAGATGCCAGAACTAGCCGACTCAAGGACTCCTTCTTCCCACGGACAATACGGGATAGCAACTGCAGGGTTATAGATAGCAAAAATTCCACTTGCCACCCTCAGCGTCTAAAAAATAATTAGTTGTATTTAAATACATGCTCTTCCACTAACCTTATGTGTTTTGCTATAATAACCCATTCTTTCCGAATGACCTCATTCGTGTTCCATTCATCTGTTTTTAAGTCTCCCTTTCAATCCCTCGTCCCTCTCCGCGGGGGCAAATTCCTGCTACCTGCAACGTTGGGTCGCATTCCCTGCCATTTAGAGACTCTTTGGGGGTAGTGTTTCGTGGTGCATTTTCATGTGGAGTGATGTTTCAATTTCTTGCTTGTTGTGTCCTGGCTTCCGTGTTGTAGGATGTCTTTCGTGCTGCATCATGGGGTGCAGTTTTTTAGTTGTTTTGCGGTATATGTGTTTGCATGAGTATTGGATGAAGGGATTTTTGCATGAGTGTGTGCGCTGCTGTGGGTGTTATTTTCCGTGTTGTTTTTTTTGCATGTGGTATTTTTCTTTTTTACGGTTGGTGACCTAACACCCCCCGCCACACGCCCTTGCGGCGGCTTGCGGGGTATTATGTAGATGTAGATGTAGATGAATATTTATATAAAAACTCATACATTATGGCACCCTCATTTCTTCTTCTTGGCCTTATGGTTAAGATCAAATTGAGGTCCGGCCCCCGGTGCACTTTCAAGTCCGCAATGGACCGGTAGCTTGAGCACCGAGGCCGCACGGCCGCTTTAGGACCCCCGGGGGAACTCTCCGTCAATCCCGTACGTATCCGAGCAGGGCGGATGATTTGAACTACGCGCGGTTTCATTTTCGGCCGCGACGATGGTCAAGCGACAGTTATTCGAGCTTTACGCCCGATCGGTTTTGTTGACCTCCTCACTCCAGCAGGTATTTGTGAAAGATTATATCAACCAAAAAACCATCATCTCAAATCGCCAAACAATTTAAATGTCTTCCCGATTCCACTCGTACTGGCCCAGACCAGCCATAGAAACCGAGAAGAGGTTGAGTGCCTTCAGCGCGTAACTCGGCCGCAACCTGGACTATACAGCTGGGAATCACGCGCTCAATGCAAACTTTGATATTTTGAAATGTTTCGTTCCGCGGTTTCTCAGACCGCGGTGAAGCAGAGAGGCCCGGTCCGGAGGGGACCTGGAAGCGCACCGTGGGCCGGACTACGCTTTGATCTTAGCCAAAAGGCTAAGAAGAAGAATCGGGGACCAAACTGTATGATTTTTCGCGGACGGCGCTCCTACGCGCCGAAGCGCCTTGGCACGTGCCACCCGTGGGTAAAAGGGGAGGGGAGGAGTCGGCCTCGAATGCCACGACGTTCCTCCTCTACTGATTGCGGGAGGAGGGGGGCGGAGGACCTAGCACGCGAGGATTCATTCTGGTGGGCGCGACGCGCTGAATTTAAAATTTATTATGTTGAAATTTTTCGTTCCGCAGTCCCTTAGAAAACGGGAAAACCCTCCGTCGCACCCCTCTGTTTCAGCATTTACATCTTTTAATCATTTTGTTAGTTGAAAAGGAAAAATTTTCAATTAACATTCCACGGTGTTTCAGGCCGTAGAATATTGTCCACCAGGCCCCGTGGTGCCATGATTTAATGCCCTCACATGCCCCCACGTCCTTCACATAAAAACGGGGGGGGCGGGTACCATTAGAAAAGCATCCTCGCGTGCTAGTTCCTCCGCCCCCTTCCACCTCTCGATTCTGCGGAGTAGGAAATTCGAGTCGTCGAGGCCCCCTACTCCACCGGGCGGTGTGTACGAAGGCACTACGGCGCTTAGGATGCGCAGTCCGGTAAAAATCATACACTTCATCTATATCTATATAATACCCCGCAAGCAGCCGCAAGGGCGATTGACGTGGGGTGTTTGGTCACCAACTGTAAAAAGGAAATATACCACATGCAAAAGAAACAACACGCAAAGATACACCCACAGCAGCGCACACACCCATGCAAAAATCCCTTCATCCAATACTGATGCAAACGCCTATACCGCAAAAAAACTAAAAAACTGACCCCCTTGATGCAGCACGGAAGCCATCCTACAACACGGAAGCCAGGACAAACAAGCAAGAAATTTAAACATCACCACCACATGAAAATGTACCACGTAGCACTCCACCCCGAAAGAGTCTGTAAAAGGCAGGGAATGCGACCCAACGTTGCAGGTAGCAGGAATTTCCCCCCGCGGAGAGGGACGAGGAATTGGAATGGAAACTTAAAAACAGATGAAATAAACACAAATGTGGTCATTCGGAAAGAATGGATTATAACAAAACGCATAAGGTTAGTGGAAGAGCATGCATAATACATACAACTAATGATTTTTTAGACGCTGAGGGTGGCTAGTGGAATTTTTGCTATCTATAACCCTGCAGTTGCTATCCCGTATTGTCCGGGGGGAAATGGAGTCCTTAAGTCTTCTAGCTCTGGCATCTATTTCTTGATTTTTATATGCATGATCCAAGCGACCAATGTATATATTAGTACGAATAATTTGCGAGACCTCGGTGCTGAGCCATGCGGATCAAATTTATTCAATCATTTCAATCTTGCATTGAGACGTCTTTCAGCCAATGATTCCCACCCTAAATCCATGAATATTTATATAAAAACTCATACATTATGGCACCCTCATTTCTTCTTCTTGGCCTTATGGTTAAGATCAAATTGAGGTCCGGCCCCCGGTGCACTTTCAAGTCCGCAATGGACCGGTAGCTTGAGCACCGAGGCCGCACGGCCGCTTTAGGACCCCCGGGGGAACTCTCCGTCAATCCCGTACGTATCCGAGCAGGGCGGATGATTTGAACTACACGCGGTTTCATTTTCGGCCGCGACGATGGTCAAGCGACAGTTATTCGAGCTTTACGCCCGATCGGTTTTGTTGACCTCCTCACTCCAGCAGGTATTTGTGAAAGATTATATCAACCAAAAAACCATCATCTCAAATCGCCAAACAATTTAAATGTCTTCCCGATTCCACTCGTACTGGCCCAGAGCAGCCATAGAAACCGAGAAGAGGTTGAGTGCCTTCAGCGCATAAGTCGGCCGCAACCTGGACTATGCAGCTGGGAATCACGCGCTCAATGCAAACTTTGATATTTTGAAATGTTTCGTTCCGCGGTTTCTCAGACCGCGGGGAAGCAGAGAGGCCCTGTCCGGAGGGGACCTGGAAGCGCACCGTGGGCCGGACTAAGCTTTGATCTTAGCCATAAGGCTAAGAAGAAGAATCGGGGTCCAAACTGTATGATTTTTCGCGGACGGCGCTCCTACGCGCCGAAGCGCCTTGGCACGTGCCACCCGTGGGTAAAAGGGGAGGGGAGGAGTCGGGCTCGAATGCCACGACGTTCCTCCTCTACTGATTGCGGGAGGAGGGGGGCGGAGGACCTAGCACGCGAGGACTCATTCTGGTGGGCGCGACGCGCTGAATTTAAAATTTATTATGTTGAAATTTTTCGTTCCGCAGTCCCTTAGAAAACGGGAAAACCCTCCGTCGCACCCCTCTGTTTCAGCATTTACATCTTTTAATCATTTTGTTAGTTGAAAAGGAAAAATTTTCAATTAACATTCCACGGTGTTTCAGGCCGTAGAATATTGTCCACCAGGCCCCGTGGTGCCATGATTTAATGCCCTCACATGCCCCCACGTCCTTCACATAAAAACGGGGGGGGCGGGGTACCATTAGAAAAGCATCCTCGCGTGCTAGTTCCTCCGCCCCCTTCCACCTCTCGATTCTGCGGAGTAGGAAATTCGAGTCGTCGAGGCCCCCTACTCCACCGGGCGGTGTGTACGAAGGCACTACGGCGCTTAGGATGCGCAGTCCGGTAAAAATCATACACTTCATCTATATCTATATAATACCCCGCAAGCAGCCGCAAGGGCGATTGACGTGGGGGTGTTTGGTCACCAACTGTAAAAAGGAAATATACCACATGCAAAAGAAACAACACGCAAAGATACACCCACAGCAGCGCACACACCCATGCAAAAATCCCTTCATCCAATACTGATGCAACGTCTATACCGCAAAAAAACTAAAAAACTGACCCCCTTGATGCAGCACGGAAGCCATCCTACAACACGGAAGCCAGGACAAACAAGCAAGAAATTTAAACATCACCACCACATGAAAATGTACCACGTAGCACTCCACCCCGAAAGAGGTCTGTAAAAGGCAACGAATTCGACCCAACGTTGCTGGTAGCAGGAATTTCCCCCCGCGGAGAGGGACGAGGAAATGAAATGGAAACTTAAAAACAGATGAAATAAACACAAATGTGTCATTCGGAAAGAATGGATTATAACAAAACGCATAAGGTTAGTGGAAGAGCATGCATAATACATACAACTAATGATTTTTTAGACGCTGAGGGGTGGCTAGTGGAATTTTTGCTATCTATAACCCTGCAGTTGCTATCCCGTATTGTCCGGGGGGAAATGGAGTCCTTAAGTCTTCTAGCTCTGGCATCTATTTCTTGATTTTTATATGCATGATCCAAGCGACAAATGTATATATTAGTACGAATAATTTGCGAGACCTCGGTGCTGAGCCATGCGGATCAAATTTATTCAATCATTTCAATCTTGCCTTGAGACGTCCTTTCAGCCTATGATTCCCACCCTAAATCCATGAATATTTATATAAAAACTCATACATTATGGCACCCTCATTTCTTCTTCTTGGCCTTATGGTTAAGATCAAATTGAGGTCCGGCCCCCGGTGCACTTTCAAGTCCGCAATGGACCGGTAGCTTGAGCACCGAGGCGCACGGCCGCTTTAGGACCCCCGGGGAACTCTCCGTCAATCCCGTACGTATCGAGCAGGGCGGATGATTTGAACTACGCGCGGTTTCATTTCGGCCGCGACGATGGTCAAGCGACAGTTATTCGAGCTTTACGCCCGATCGGTTTTTGTTGACCTCCTCACTCCAGCAGGTATTTGTGAAAGATTATATCAACCAAAAACCATCATCTCAAATCGCCAAACAATTTAAATGTCTTCCGATTCCACTCGTACTGGCCCAGACCAGCCATAGAAACCGAGAAGAGGTTTGAGTGCCTTCAGCGCGTAACTCGCCGCAACCTGGACTATACAGCTGGGAATCACGCGCTCAATGCAAACTTTGAATATTTTGAAATGTTTCGTTCCGCGGTTTCTCAGACCGCGGGGAAGCAGAGAGGGCCCGGTCCGGAGGGGACCTGAAGCGCACCGTGGGCCGGACTAAGCTTTGATCTTAGCCATAAGGCTAAGAAGAAGAATCGGGCGACCCCCTAAACTGTATGATTTTTCGCGGACGGCGCTCCTACGCGCCGAAGCGCCTTGGCACGTGCCACCCGTGGGTAAAAGGGGAGGGGAGGAGTCGGGCTCGAATGCCACGACGTTCCTCCTCTACTGATTGCGGGAGGAGGGGGGCGGAGGACCTAGCACGCGAGGACTCATTCTGGTGGGGCGCGACGCGCTGAATTTAATATTTATTATGTTGAAATTTTTCGTTCCGCAGTCCCTTAGAAAACGGGAAAACCCTCCGTCGCACCCCTCTGTTTCAGCATTTACATCTTTTAATCATTTTGTTAGATGAAAAGGAAAAATTTTCAATTAACATTCCACGGTGTTTCAGGCCGTAGAATATTATCCACCAGGCCCCGTGGTGCCATGATTTAATGCCCTCACATGCCCCCACGTCCTTCACATAAAAAACGGGGGGGGCGGGGTACCATTAGAAAAGCATCCTCGCGTGCTAGTTCCTCCGCCCCTTCCACCTCTCGATTCTGCGGAGTAGGAAATTCGAGTCGTCGAGGCCCCCTACTCCACCGGGCGGTGTGTACGAAGGCACTACGGCGCTTAGGATGCGCAGTCGGTAAAAATCATACACTTCATCTATATCTATATAATACCCCGCAGCAGCCGCAAGGGCGATTGACGTGGGGTGGTTTGGTCCACCAACTGTAAAAAGGAAATATACCACATGCAAAAGAAACAACACGCAAAGATACACCCACAGCAGCGCACACACCCATGCAAAAATCCCTTCATCCAATACTGATGCAAACGTCTATACCGCAAAAAAACTAAAAAACTGACCCCCTTGATGCAGCACGGAAGCCATCCTACAACACGGAAGCCAGGACAAACAAGCAAGAAATTAAACATCACCACCACATGAAAATGTACCACGTAGCACTCCACCCCGAAAGAGTCTGTAAAAGGCAACGAATTCGACCCAACGTTGCTGGTAGCAGGAATTTCCCCCCGCGGAGAGGGACGAGGAAATGAAATGGAAACTTAAAAACAGATGAAATAAACAAAATGTGGTCATTCGGAAAGAATGGATTATAACAAAACGCATAAGGTTAGTGGAAGAGCATGCATAATACATACAACTAATGATTTTTTAGACGCTGAGGGGTGGCTAGTGGAATTTTTGCTATCTATAACCCTGCAGTTGCTATCCCGTATTGTCCGGGGGGAAATAGAGTCCTTAAGTCTTCTAGCTCTGGCATCTATTTCTTGATTTTTATATGCATGATCCAAGCGACCAATGTATATATTAGTACGAATAATTTGCGAGACCTCGGTGCTGAGCCATGCGGATCAAATTTATTCAATCATTTCAATCTTGCATTGAGGACGTCTTTCAGCCTATGATTCCCACCCTAAATCCATGAATATTTATATTAAAAACTCATACATTATGGCACACTCATTTCTTCTTCTTGGCCTTATGGTTAAGATCAATTGAGGTCCGGCCCCCGGTGCACTTTCAAGTCCGCAATTGGACCGGTAGCTTGAGCACCGAGGCCGCACGGCCGCTTTAGGACCCCCGGGGGAACTCTCCGTCAATCCCGTACGTATCCGAGCAGGGCGGATGATTTGAACTACGCGCGGTTTCATTTTCGGCCGCGACGATGGTCAAGCGACAGTTATTCGAGCTTTACGCCCGATCGGTTTTGTTGACCTCCTCACTCCAGCAGGTATTTGTGAAAGATTATATCAACCAAAAAACCATCATCTCAAATCGCCAAACAATTTAAATGTCTTCCCGATTCCACTCGTACTGGCCCAGACCAGCCATAGAAACCGACAAGAGGTTGAGTGCCTTTAGCGCGTAACTCGGCCGCAACCTGGACTATGCAGCTGGAATCACGCGCTCAATGCAAACTCTGATATTTTGAAATGTTCGTTCCGCGGTTTCTCAGACCGCGGGGAAGCAGAGCGGCCCGGTCCGGAGGGGACCTGGAAGCGCACCGTGGGCCGGACTACGCTTTGATCTTAGCCATAAGGCTAAGAAAGAAGAATCGGGGACCAAACTGTATGATTTTTCGCGGACGGCGCTCCTACGCGCCGAAGCGCCTTGGCACGTGCCACCCGTGGGTTTAAAAAGGTGAGGGGAGGAGTCGGGCTCGAATGCCACGACGTTCCTCTCTACTGATTGCGGGAGGAGGGGGGCGGAGGACCTAGCACGCGAGGATTCATTCTGGTGGGCGCGACGCGCTGAATTTAAAATTTATTATGTTGAAATTTTTTCGTTCCGCAGTTCCTTAGAAAACGGGAAAACCCTCCGTCGCACCCCTCTGTTTCAGCATTTACATCTTTTAATCATTTTGTTAGTTGAAAAGGAAAAATTTTCAATTAACATTCACGGTGTTTCAGGCCGTAGAATATTGTCCACCAGGCCCCGTGGTGCCATGATTTAATGCCCTCACATGCCCCCACGTCCTTCACATAAAAAACGGGGGGGGGGGGGGTGACCATTAGAAAAGCATCCTCGCGTGCTAGTTCCTCCGCCCCCTTCCACCTCTCGATTCTGCGGAGTAGGAAATTCGAGTCGTCGAGGCCCCCTACTCCACCGGGCGGTGTGTACGAAGGCACTACGGCGCTTAGGATGCGCAGTCCGGTAAAAATCATACACTTCATCTATATCTATATAATACCCCGCAAGCAGCCGCAAGGGCGATTGACGTGGGGGTGTTTGGTCACCAACTGTAAAAAGGAAATATCCCACATGCAAAAGAAACAACACGCAAAGATACACCCACAGCAGCGCACACACCCATGCAAAAATCCCTTATCCCAATACTGATGCAAACGCCTATACCGCAAAAAAACTAAAAAACTGACCCCCTTGATGCAGCACGGAAGCCATCCTACAACACGGAAGCCAGGACAAACAAGCAAGAAATTTAAACATCACCACCACATGAAAATGTACCACGTAGCACTCCACCCCGAAAGAGTCTGTAAAAGGCAACGAATTCGACCCAACGTTGCTGGTAGCAGGAATTTCCCCCCGCGGAGAGGGACGAGGAAATAATGGAAACTTAAAAACAGATGAAATAAACACAAATGTGGTCATTCGGAAGAATGGATTATAACAAAACGCATAAGGTTAGTGGAAGAGCATGCATAATACATACAACTAATGATTTTTAGACGCTGAGGGTGGCTAGTGGAATTTTTGCTATCTATAACCCTGCAGTTGCTATCCCGTATTGTCCGGGGGGGAAATGGAGTCCTTAAGTCTTCTAGCTCTGGCATCTATTTCTTGATTTTTATATGCATGATCCAAGCGACCAATGTATATATTAGTACGATAATTTGCGAGACCTCGGTGCTGAGCCATGCGGATCAATTTATTCAATCATTTCAATCTTGCATTTGAGACGTCTTTCAGCCAAGATTCCCACCCTAAATCCATGAAATATTTATATAAAAACTCATA